>NW_027361754.1:23517500-23685000 GCF_039654945.1 Dendrobates tinctorius | reverse complement strand
TATCCTCCATCCCATAGTCCCGTGCCCATATACCCAAACAAACAAACATACACACACACACACACACACACATACACACTTTGAGCTTTAGATATTGATAAACAAGCAATGAAAAAATTATTTGTTTTAAATGAAAATAAATGCAAAAAAAGCAACAAACATCGAAAAAAAACAACCATGAAAATTTAAAAAAAAAACATTAAAAAATACCAAAAAAAAAAATAAAAAATAAACCAGACTAGAAAATAAGTAAAAAAAAAAAAACAGTCCGTCTGTACTTACATCACGTCTTCCCGCCCGCACTTGGCCTTGCTGCTCCTGCCGTTCCTCCGGTGGTGGTGGCGTGATGGAGGATGAGGTCTGAAAATTAAACCAAAAAAATTAATCACATGTGTTTATTTTTTCAAATCCATACGGAAGCATAGTACTCACTTCTTCTTCCTCTTGCCCTGTCCCGGGGACATATTCCTCACCAGATGAAGACATGCTGCAATAAAAAAAAAAAGAGACATAAGTACATAGAAATGTATTGAAATTTCAGCCAGACATTAGGTTTTTCATACTTACATTGGTGCAGCTTGTGCTGTGTGTCCACTCGGGAGCAATCCTTAAAGTATTGTGGAATCCCAGTGCCCACACCATTTTATCACCTTGGTTTAATTTTTTTTTTACTGTCTAGACCAAATTTCAGTCATGTTTATTTAAAAAACGCATGCGCATAAAAACGCAAGCGTGCGCAAGACCATGCGCAAGTATTGCGCTCCCATAGGCTCCAATGTGGTGTTTTTGCGCATTCCGTGCGCATTCCATGCGCATGCGTTGTTTTAACGAGACAGGGCGGAACCAAAAATGCAACATGTTGCGTCTGACGCACCTGGCGCGAAAGACAAAAAAACGCATGCGCACGAAAGCGCAAATATGCGCAAGACCATGCGCACATCATGTTAAATATAGGTGCGCAGTGCGCATGCGCACTGGTGCGCCCGATGCGCTGCGCACAAAAGCGCTAATGTGAAACCAGCCTAAAGCTGGCAATTTAACCAGTGTAGCACACGATAAAGGATAGTGTACCCTTATTAAATCAATTAACATCCCAATAGAAAAATAACCCAATAGAAAAGTAAACACAGAGCTGCCACAGCGATACTCATCTGTGTTCATCACCACGCCATCAAATGGTTAACGCCTCAACGCGTTTCGCCTGAGTAGGCTCATCAGGAGGCCCGATAATACAATATCTTGTGTCCCATAACGGTGCAGAAGCCAACCGATGCTCATCCCAGTTCCTCTTTTTAAATCCACCGCTAAGACCGCATATGCTCCGCCCACTCGCGTGACATAGCAACGCTAAGCGCCTATTACGGTGTCCCTCCTACATTGTCAAGCAGCACTAGCCAGACCCAGGTGTTCCGATTGGCTGTCAGGACTCACATACAGCGTCACTCAAAGACAACCAATCGGGTCTCTTCAAGCATCACAGCACTATCCAATCGCTGGAGCCGAGACAAACTACATGGTCTGACGTGCGCAGCGTCACTCCTAGAGTACCAATAGGCAGTCTCGCAGCTCTCTCCAATCGCTGCGGCTGAGACGCCCTGCCAGGTCTGACGTGCAGGGCAAGCACATGTGATCCACAGAGAATGTTACACTCCCCCATCTTGAAAAGATGCGCCACACATGATACCACAGTTCACCATTATGTATATATATTATATTCAGTGACCAAGTTGCACTCTTCAGTAGCATAGCAGTTGTGTCTTATATATACACTGTGCACTAATAGTTCAAATATGCATACAAATCAACCGCAACTGACGCTAACTAGTGTGAACAAGCGTCAGAATGCGTCTTTATTATCAGGTACATATAATCAAAAGACGCTTTTTTGTATATATCAACTGGTATTATAAATTAACTGAAGTTGCTCAGAGTCCAGTGGGGAGTGAGTTAGCGTAGGGCAATAAAAAGGGAACATTTATATACAGTATATATAATGATCCATGGCAATACATGGGAATCCCAGATAAACGGGAAACAAAAAACAAAATCTAGAAGGTCAATATCCTCAAAAGAGGAGATCACATTGTTCAATTATGGCTTATAAGAAACAGGCAAACGACAATTGGTCATTCAGCCCCCTCGGCTCCAAGGACTCCATCCTGAATATCCATTCACATTCTCTCTTCAGAATATTCTTATCCACATTCCCTCCTCTGGGGTTCACATTCACAACTTCTATAATACAGAATTTAATTTCACCGGGGTCACCTCTATGACACATCCACATGTGTTTAGCAAGTGGGGTCTCTCTTTGATTTCTGATATCCCCCATATGTTCCCCTACTCTCCTTCTGAATTCTCTCCTCGTCTTCCCTATATAATTTTTTGGGCATGAGCAAGTGGCCATATAGACAACCCCCGTGGTCTTGCAGTTAGAAAAGTCTCGTTGATAAAAAGTCTTGCCAGTGCTTGCACTACAAAAGGACTTCCCCGGTCTCATATATTTACAGTAACTGCAATCCCCACATTTGAAGAAGCCACAAGGTCTCCTATCCAGCCACGTGCCACCAACCGCTGGCCTCCTGTATTGACTATGGACCAACATGTCTCTGATGGATTTACCCTTTCTGAACGTAATGTTGGGGCGCTCACCGATCACATCCTTTAAATCCGGATCCAATCTGAGAACGTCCCAATGTTTGGACATGACCTTTCTGACCTCCTGATGTTTGACATCAAAAGTCCCAATGACCCTTATTTGTTCCATCGAGTCCCCTATCTCACATTTCTGCAGCAGTTTTTGTCTGTCTGCTTTACTTGCAAAGTCATATGCTGTGTCTAAAATATGTTTAGGGTAACCCTTGTCCTTGAAGCGGCAAAACATATCCCCAGCTTGTTTCTGGAAGAGATCATTCCTCGAGCAATTCCTCCTAAGTCGGAGGAATTGTCCCTTCTGAATTCCTCTCTTGAGAGGGACTGGATGGTGGCTCTGCCAATGTAACAAACTATTTGTGCTCGTCGGTTTACGAAAAATGCTTGTGGAGATCCCTCCCATCAGATCTTTCTTGATTCTAATTGGTATTTCAGTTTTGTGAATTTCTGAGGTAAACCTCAGATTCACGTCATTTTGGTTCAATTCTCGTACGAATTCTTCAAATTGATTCTTTTCCCCTGTCCATATTACAAAGACATCATCTATGAACCTATACCACATGGAAATCATTCCGTGCCACCACTTTTCTTCCCCTCCAAACACAATGGTCTCCTCCCACCAGCCCAGGAACAGATTAGCATACGACGGGGCACAGGGGCACCCCATCGCAGTGCCCCTGAGCTGGTGGTAGAATTTGCCATCAAAGCAGAATGCATTGTGGGTCAAAATGAACCGTAGGAGAGATGTCAGAAAGATGTTATGCCCCCTACATGCTATTGACCTCTGATTGAGGAAGTGTCCAACACCCCGGATACCTGCTTCATGTGGTATATTGCTATAGAGGGCTTCTATATCGATGGAAGCCAACCAGACATTTCCTTCCAGATGTACGCCCTCTAGCTTTAGTAATAGATCTGATGTATCCCTCAGGTATGATAGAATAGAGACCACAAAGGGGCGTAATAACTGATCAATATAGAGACCACTATTTTGTGTCAATGAGTACACCCCTGATACAATCGGTCTCCCCTTTAGAGGGTTCAGACCTTTATGTATCTTTGGTAATGTGTAAAACGTGGCTATTAATGGAAACTTAGGAAGAATAAAATCAAATTCTATCTTCGAGATTAAACCATCCCCCAGGGCCGTATCCAGAAGGATTGTCAGTTCTTCCTTATAAGTGGTCATAGGATTAACCTTTAGCACCTCATAAGTGGAATCATCTTGCAAGATAGCATAAGACATTTTACGATACTCATTATGATTCAAAATAATCAAGTTTCCCCCTTTATCGGAGGGTTTCACAACTATTTGCTCATTTTTCTTGAGGGCCTCAAGTGCTGAACGCTCACTCGCCATTAAATTATCATTGTTTTCCCAATCTGGTGCTGTTAGTCTCTTAAGGTCCCTCTCCACCAACCGGGCGAATATATCAATATTCCCCATGTCACCCTGAGGTGGCATCTTTTCACTTTTATTTCTTAAAGTGGAAAAGGGACCCTTTCCAGCAGCAGGGGTTCTATTATTTTCATTCAAAAGTCCAAGGAGCGCCTCATACCCTTCAATATCTTCCTCACTGAGGCCTTGTTGTTTACAAGCCTCACGGCTATTGTGTCTAAAAAACTTCTTCCACTTTAATTTCCTGCAGAACAGGTTTAAATCCTTGACCCACTCAAAACAATTGAACTTGTTTGTTGGCACAAAATTGAGGCCTCTCGAGAGAACACGCTGCTCGTCCCTGGTAAGGATGTGCGAGGAAAGATTCACAATCTGCCCCCTTATTGGTTGAACCGGGTTCTTAATTGATAACCCGTCCTCGCACCTTGTTCCAAAAAAGAGGAAGAGGAGGGAGCCAAGGCAGAGGATTGAACAGGACCAGATGCCAAACTGGAACTTATAAACGGGGTGGATGTTTGCGTTCCTCCCCTGTATTGTCCTCTTCCCTTTCTCCCAGATCTTCCCCTCCCCCTCTGCCATCTCTGTTTCGACACCGTCTCTCTATGCTGATATAGACCACCTGGTGTTCTCTCCGTCCTTTCTGTATCAGAAGTATCAATATCAGAGGACGAGACTTCAGACTGTCTTTCTTTCTGATAATTGAACACCTGGTTTTCATTAAAATCTCTCAAGTCCCTATGAAATTGGAGATGCTTACGCTCTTTCAACAGAGCCTGATATCTCTCAACAGAGGTTTGTAATAACCCCTCCCTTCTATTGAAGTCGGGATCCCCTTTAAATTTCAGGACTCGTTCAATCAGTTTATTCAACTCCCCAGTAGCCTTCTCAAACACCTTCTTTTCCTCTGTCAACAAAATTTGCATGAATCTAAGGGACGACTCGATAGATTCCTTAATCCACACATTCATAAGATCTGATGAGGCAATTCTGGGGGAAGGATTAATATTTATCCTCAAACCCCTTGGGATGATCCGATTTTTAAGATAATTCTCCAATGTCCTGATCTCCCACCAAGATTTCAAAAATTCTTTATATCCCCCATATACCTCATTAAACAAATTCTTAAGAGCCAAGGGGCCAGTACCATTCTCAGATGGCCCTGCTATGTTGAATGCCTGATTTGCATCTTCTAGCCATAAATCTGAATTAATGGGGCCTGCAAGGAAACTAGCCATTCCAGATTCGAATAACAGCAATCTCTCATATAATAATAGAAAGGGTCAAATGTAATCTCATGTATATATATCCCTTAAAAATGATACTTTATTCATTAAAAACCACAAATGTGGTAAACACCAACGAAGTAACAAAAATTTAAACAAAGAAAAAAGGAAAAGTGTTCAAGCAAAAACCACTCTAAGGTGACACCTAGGAGTCCCTGATGTGATCCTGAGCTAAAGTCTACCTGTCCGCGGAGGTTGGCACCCTAGGGGGGAACGTTGTGGCGCCCCCGCTCAACGATGACTGTCCCTAGGGGCCCTAGTATACCCTACAGCCACTAGTGGTCACCTCTACCCGATAATAAAGGGGACCTCTACTGCTAGACAGAGACCAATCTGCTCTAAAGAGGGCCCTGTGTCCCAAAGAAAGAAGTTAAAAATAGAGAACACACATGGCATCAGGTGGTGTAATCAATTACTCAATTGCATAATGATGCCACCAACATTAACAGTGAGGCATCATATATATACTAATGGGAGTCATAGACCGGACACTTTAGATACACTCCATGTTGCCACAATCTCACAGCTATACGGTCTCTTCATATAGAGAGAAAAGATATACATAAAGCTGGCAATTTAACCAGTGTAGCACACGATAAAGGATAGTGTCCCCTTATTAAATCAATTAACATCCCAATAGAAAAATAACCCAATAGAAAAGTAAACACAGAGCTGCCACAGCGATACTCATCTGTGTTTCTTCACCACCAGCCATCAAATGGTTAACGCCTCAACGTGTTTCGCCTGAGTAGGCTCATCAGGAGGCCCGATAATACAATATCTTGTGTCCCATAACGGTGCAGAAGCCAACCGATGCTCATCCCAGTTCCTCTTTTTAAATCCACCGCTAAGACCGCATATGCTCCGCCCACTCGCGTGACATAGCAACGCTAAGCGCCTATTACGGTGTCCCTCCTACATTGTCAAACAGCACTAGCCAGACCCAGGTGTTCCGATTGGCTGTCAGGACTCACATACAGCGTCACTCAAAGACAACCAATCGGGTCTCTTCAAGCATCACAACGCTATCCAATCGCTGGAGCCGAGACAAACTACATGGTCTGACGTGCGCAGCGTCACTCCTAGAGAACCAATAGGCAGTCTCGCAGCTCTCTCCAATCGCTGCGGCTGAGACGCCCTGCCAGGTCTGACGTGCAGCGCAAGCACATGTGATCCACAGAGAATGTTACACTCCCCCATCTTGAAAAGATGCGCCACACATGATACCACAGTTCACCATTATGTATATATATTATATTCAGTGACCAAGTTGCACTCTTCTAAAGTCGCCGACCTCATGACCGACCTCATGCTAAGGTCGGGTTTCGAACAAACCAGACTTTGGAGTCTTATTTGAGATGTTTTATATCTGCTGATCAGGATGATTGGGTCTCATTTTTGTCCTTGGCCGAATTCGCACTGAACAATAGAGCTAGTTCTGCCACTTTGATGTCACCCTTTTTCTGTAATTTTGGGTTTCATCCTCGATTCTCTTCAGGGCAAGTGGAATCTTCGTCCTGCCCAGGTGTGGACACTGTGGATAAGAGAATGCAGCAGATATGGGACCAAGTGGTGGATAAGTTGTCAGTCTGTCAGGAAAAGGCCCAGCGATTTTCCAACCGGCATAGGACCTTTGGTCCCCGGTTTAAAGTGGGTGATATGGTTTGGTTGTCGTCTAAGAATATTCCTATGAATGTTGCATCTCCTAAATTTTAGCCAAGATTTATTGGTCCTTATAAGATTTTGGAAATTCTTAATCCTGTTTCATTTCGATTGGCTCTTCCAGTTACGTTCAAGATCCATAACGTATTTCACAAATCTCTGTTGAAGAGGTTTGTTGAGCCAGTGGTTCCTGTGGCAGCACCTCCTGACCCTGTGTTGGTTGAAGGCAATGTGGAATATGAGGTAGAGAAAATATTGGATTCTCGTTTGGTTAGATGGAGACTCCAGTATTTGGTCAAATGGAAGGGTTATGGTCAGGAGGATAATTCTTGGGTCTCTGCCTCCGATATTCATGCCAATAGATTGGTTTGTGCTTTTCACCGGGCCCATCTTGATCGGCCTGGTGGCATGGATGAGGGTTCGGTGACCCCTCCTCAAGGTGGGGATACTGTTGTGAGTTCATTCTCTGGTTCTCCTTCCAGACTCCCTCTGGTGGTAACAGGAGGTAGTGAGGCTGATTTGATCGGTGGAGATCTGCCACCTGAGAATGAGGATGATAATTGGTCCTCAGGAGTCTCAGATTGGATTTAAGACAGCCAACGCCCTATTCAGTTGCTGGTGATTCCTTCTGGCTTGTCAGCTCTTGGTTTTCAGCTCTGTTCCAGTCATGTAAAGCTAAGTTTTTCTGCTAATGTTCACGCTTGATTTTGTTGGTCTATTCAGCTTTTTGTGTGGTCAGCCAGCCCCGGCTGGGGGCTGTGCTGAATTTCCACTTTTATTTATCAGTATTTTGCCAATTTGCTTTTTGTCCCTTACTAGTTTGGTCTCTTTTTGCTCTGTCTCAGAATATTTCAGAGTGCTGATATAGTGGGAGAAGCCTAGTGACTTCAGGGTTAATTTTGCTATCAGAAGTGTTGGACATTATTTTTGTAGGGTTTTTTGCAGGTTGCAGACAGTGTCTTTCCTTTCCTTTCTAGTTAGTGTGGGCCCCATCGTTTGCTTAGCCTATTTTCCTGCCTGTGTTTGTGCCTTCATCTTGTTTCACCGTCAATACATGTGTGGGGGCTATCTATTCCTTTGGGATCTGCTCTGGGGCAGTTAGTTTTCCACTTTTCATGCTTCAGGCTTATTTAGTCCTCCGGCCGTGACGAGGCGTCTAGGAACATCGTAGGTACGCTCCACGGCTGCTGCTAGTTGTGTGGTAGGATCAGGGATCTGCAATCTGCATAGTTACCAACCTCTCTGGTTTTCTGTGACTTAGCTTGTTTTGCTTTTTTCTCTTCGGTGACCCATTCATAACAGATGACCCTGAAGACGACGGCTCGGAAGACCACCCCGAAGAAGACCAAAAAGATTACCCTGAAGAAGATGACCAAGAGGACAAAGAACATGAAGACAACTACCAAGTTACAGAACAACAAGAGACAGAAGACCAAGAAGCAGAAGACCAAGAAGCAGAAGACCAAGAAGCAGAAGAACAAAAAGCAGAAGAACATTAAGTATAAGACTAAAAATCAGAGCAAAAAATATTATTTAAATTATAAGCAGAAGAAGACTTAACAGTGTATGGGGGTGAGTCCGTTCCTCCTTGTGTTGCCCCTGGAAAATGCCTGCTGCTGCATGCCAAACTGAACGCGGACAAATCCTGTTGTAAATCTTTTGTGACAGGCAGAACGGAAGGTGTAATCTTCAAACTTTTATAGATAACAACTACAGGAATGCATGTCACAAATAGTGTTGAGCATTCCGATACCGCAAGTATCGGGTATCGGCCGATACTTGCTGTATCGGAATTCCGATACCGACATCCGATATTTTTTCAATATCGGGCATCGGAATCGGAAGTTCAAAGTTGATTGACAGCCGAAATGACATCATCATGATGCGCGGTGTGTGCGCATCATGATGCGCCGTCATTTCGGGCCTTCCGGGGGTCTCTGCCGGCCTGCCGGGGGGCTGTGTGGACTGTCCGGGGTCTGTACTGGCCTGCCGGGGGGGCTGTGCCGGCCTGCCGGTGGTCTGTGCACCCTGTGGGGGTCTGTACCGGCCTGCCGGGGGGCTGTGCTGATGTCCGGGGGACTGTGCAAGCATCGTCTGATGGGACTACAAGTCCCATCTGGCGATGCCTGCTACCATGACAGTGATTGACACATTAGCCAATGATGGGACAGTAGTAGTCCCATCATCCGGCTAATGTGTTAAATGTTTAAAAAAAAAAAAAAAAATACTACATACATACTACATACATACTACATGCATGCTACATACATACTACATGCTACATACATACCACATATATACTACATGCATGCTACATACATACTACATGCTACATACATACTACATATATACTACATGCATGCTACATACATACTACATACTACATACATACTACATACATACTACATACATACTACATGCTACATATATACTACATACATACTACATACATACTACATATATACTACATGCATGCTACATACATACTGCATGCATGCTACATACATACTACATGCATTCTACATACATACTACATGCTACATACATACTACATACATACTACATGCATGCTACATACATACTACATGCTACATACATACTACATATATACTACATGCATGCTACATACATACTACATGCTACATACATACTACATGCTACATACATACTACATATATACTACATGCATGCTACATACATACTACATGCTACATACATACTACATACATACTACATGCATGCTACATTCATACTACATGCTACATACATACCACATATATACTACATGCATGCTACATACATGCTACATGCTACATACATACTACATACATACTACATACATACTACATGCATGCTACATACATACTACATGCTACATACATACCACATATATACTACATACATACTACATACATGCTACATACATACTACATGCATGCTACATACAATACATTCATACAATACATACATAGACATACAGTACATATAACATAGAGTAACATACTTACCAATACTTGTCACATTGTTCCCCGAAGCCATTGTCGTCTACGGAATAAATATTAACATAACAAACCACAAAAATACTCACCCATGATCCGAAGCAGTCCACGAGTGTGTCCCACGACGATCTTGGGTAGAGAACTGCAGCATCAGCTGATGCTGCCGCTCTCTACGGGCTGCAGGAATCCAATGACGGAAGGTAGGTATCCTTCCGCACTGTATTCCTCCGCCACTTAAAAAAAAAAAGTCCCTAGTCTCACTTTATGGTAAAAGCTGTGTGGGAAATTCCCACACAGCTTCTACCATAAAGTGAGACTAGGGACTTTTTTTTTTTAAGTGGCGGAGGAATACAGTGCGGAAGGATACCTACCTTCCGTCATTGGATTCCTGCAGCCCGTAGAGAGCGGCAGCATCAGCTGATGCTGCAGTTCTCTACCCAAGATCGTCGTGGGACACACTCGTGGACTGCTTCGGATCATGGGTGAGTATTTTTGTGGTTTGTTATGTTAATATTTATTCCGTAGACGACAATGGCTTCGGGGAACAATGTGACAAGTATTGGTAAGTATGTTACTCTATGTTATATGTACTGTATGTCTATGTATGTATTGTATGAATGTATTGTATGTAGCATGCATGTAGTATGTATGTAGCATGTATGTAGTATGTATGTAGTATATATGTGGTATGTATGTAGCATGTAGTATGTATGTAGCATGCATGTAGTATGTATGTAGTATGTATGTAGTATGTATGTAGCATGTAGCATGTATGTAGCATGCATGTAGTATATATGTGGTATGTATGTAGCATGTAGTATGTATGTAGCATGCATGTAGTATGTATGTAGTATGTATGTAGCATGTAGTATGTATGTAGCATGCATGTAGTATATATGTAGTATGTATGTAGCATGTAGTATGTATGTAGCATGTAGTATGTATGTAGCATGCATGTAGTATATATGTAGTATGTATGTAGCATGTAGTATGTATGTAGCATGCATGCAGTATGTATGTAGCATGCATGTAGTATGTATGTAGTATGTATGTAGCATGTAGTATGTATGTAGCATGCATGCAGTATGTATGTAGCATGCATGCAGTATGTATGTAGCATGCATGTAGTATATATGTAGTATGTATGTAGTATGTATGTAGTATATATGTAGCATGTAGTATGTATGTAGCATGCATGTAGTATGTATGTAGTATGTATGTAGCATGTAGTATGTATGTAGCATGCATGTAGTATATATGTAGTATGTATGTAGCATGTAGTATGTATGTAGCATGTAGTATGTATGTAGCATGCATGCAGTATGTATGTAGCATGCATGTAGTATTATGTAGTATGTATGTAGCATGTAGTATGTATGTAGCATGCATGTAGTATGTATGTATGTAGTATTTTTTTTTTTTTTTTACATTTAACACATTAGCCGGATGATGGGACTACTACTGTCCCATTATTGGCTAATGTGTCAATCACTGTCATGGTAGCAGGCATCGCCCGATGGGACTTGTAGTCCCATCGGACGATGCCTGCACAGACCCCCGGACATCAGCACAGCCCCCGGCAGGCCGGCACAGCCCCCCGGCAGGCCAGTACAGACCCCCACAGGGTGCACAGACCTCGGGCAGTCCGCACAGCCCACCGGCAGGCCGGCACAGACCCCCAGCAGGCCGGCAGAGACCCCCGGAAGGCCCGTACAGACCCCCGAGAGGCTGTACAAGGGCAGGAAAGGGTTTTTCCAATTCCGATACCGGAAGTCTCATAGACTTGAATGGGACTTCCGGTATCGGCATCGGCGATACCGATACTTTTTTTAAAGATCGGCCGATCCATTCCGATCCGATATTTTGAAGTATCGGACGGTATCGCTCAACTCTAGTCACAAATAAGAATATGATGAAGAAGAAGATTAGGAAGAAGATGAAGAAGTAGAATATGAAGAAGAATAATAGTTGAATAAGAAGAATATGAAGAATGTAAAAAAAAGTAATAGGAAGAAGGTGAAGAAGATGAATAAGGTGAAGAAGAAGTTGATGAAAAAGATGCTGCTGCTGAGGATCATGAAGGAGAAAGTGTGGGAGAAGTAAAAAAGAAGGTGAAGAGCATGGAAGTAGTGAAACATACATATCTGACAAAATATAAAAAAGGTTAACATAGTCAATATCTTTGTAACTCTGAACGTCTTTAAAAAAAAAAAAAATATTCCTGCTATTCAATTTGATTGGGCTAAACTTCTATGCCTTTAATGTCTCCTCCACCTCCCCCAATACATTCTACATTATTCTTAGTTGTTTTTCTTCATGTAAAATTAACCTACAAGGAAAGAAAGGGTTTATTTTAATTCCGATATTTCTGTCCCATTGACTTGCATTGGTTTCCGGTATCGGAATCGGCAATATCCGATACTTTTTGGGTATCGGTCCGATCCAATCCGATCCGATATTTCACGATATCAGATGGTATCGCTCAACACTAGTGTTCACTAATTTTTATTTTATTAATAGTTTATTTTGACTATATCAGAGCGATACGAATCATGAATGTGTGGAAAATGCTTTCTCATATTTCAAAAGGTGCATCACTACAATGAAGATGCACCAAACTTTCTCGCTGTGTAAGAATAACAACCAGACACAAATCTGACAATAATTCCTGTCCATCGAGGCTTTCTCATATCCTACATACACTTCTAAACCCATAATTAACTTTTCAGTGATACATTCTATAACCAACATTAGCCCAGTCTTGTCAAGCATCACTGCATCGAGAACCCCTCCGCGAGTCCGTGCCGCTGTCGTTCCATCAGTAGTCTACTCCAACCACCAGTGCGATGAGACACAGAACAGACAGATGAGAGCTCTAGTCGGCAGGTATATAGCGAGTCGTTAATTACCTGATCATGTAGAGGAGATGTATCTGTATGCAGGAGCTATCTTGACACAGTCACAGATTAATTGGAAAGGGACCATGTGGCAATCTGTCCCCAACTCCTGGGTTTTTAGCACATTAATAGGATCGCAATTAGGGTATTTACACTGCAAATAATGTGCATTTTATCACAACCTCGAGGGGGTTAATGAAGACAGATTAATCATTTGACCTGTCAGTCACTGTGTAACGCTCCAAAGAGCTGTATAAATACATATGCACACAGTCGGAATGACACAATCGCACACCGTCGTCTTATCTTTCTTCCCTTCTCCTTTCCGTCATGTTGAAGGTTATTGTAGGCGATTTGTCCGCTTCACGTGCATATTCACTACCTGCGTCCTAGTCCCTTTGATGCATTTAATGTATGGCAGCCAGGTCAATCTTACATCATGCTCAACAGATAATACCACTTTCCTCGCAAAGAAAAGGCTTTGCTATCCGTCACTCTGGCCGGCACAGTGCATCTCTTTGCAATGTGGTCTTGACAATCCCGCTTTTCAGTATTCTTCAAGTTATTTCTAAAAGGCAGAACCTAACAAGGTGATGGATTATCAAAAGGGTTGTCTTATCTTGACAACGTCTTCTTATAGGGTATATGGACAGCATGGAGTGGGGTCTGCTGCTCGGGACCCTTCGCTATACGCCACAGTGAAGAGCAGATGCTCAGAGAACAATTAACACCACTTCATACCAAACCATACAAAGACACATTTAAATAATAGTGACTTATGAAGAATACAATATTTGAGACCGTGAGGCCACATCATTGACATTCTGCTTAAAAATTGTTAGCTGTTTTTTTTATTCAACAAACTTTGCATAAGTCTATAATACAAGCGGATAAAAGAAACTTTGTAATACATCTCATCAGAGATATATGCTCCTGTCTCCACTTTTAAGCCACTTCGCTTCCCTCTTCCTGCTAAAATCCACCCTACTGAAGACAAGGTGGACAGTGGGCTCATTGAGGGTGCTGCCTATTAAAGTCTATGGAGAGAGAAGGGGGAGGAGTAGTAGGAGGAGAGAGAATACAGAGGAGTTTATGTTAAGGCTTCCTAGTAAGTGTTATCTCACCCCACAGTACTATTATGTAATGTTCTCCATGCTGCTGCTGTTTATGAACATGTGCTGCAGTGAGACAGCTCAGTGCTGGAATCACATCTGCCTTGATCAATACCATTGTATTTTGTCCTACATGCTGATGTTGCTTCTGAAAATGTCCTACATAGAGACAGGAGAGCAGTGATCACTGATGTCTGAGTGTGCAGTGTATGGGAGACATCATAACAGCTAGACTCCACTCAATAGCTCAGAGACCACTGAAAATTAGAAATTGAGCCTGCAGAGGTAAACCATTGAAAAAAAATTCAATTCAGGATACAAGTCAAGTAAATACCAGAAATTATGTTTTTTACCTCATGTACATGTAAGAGTACAAGCAGGAATGTGGGATGCAGTAACGGGACGCAGGCAGAGCAAGAGTTAACAGGTTTATTTGCAGAAGAATACTGCTGGACTGGAGGTAAATAGTTAAACATTCGGGAAATAAAGGTTTAGTCAGGGGATACAAAAGGTACATTAAAGGCAAAGGATATAACAACGGTTCAGACGACCGCAGTTCATTAGCATAGATGTAAGGCACGATGTCCTCTCTAGTGGGGTCAGGCAGACAATAATACTGCGTCTTCTTGTAACAGTGGTCGGTCTCCGGTACCTTTCACTGCCCTTTGTCCATATAGTGCTGTGGCTATTAAAGGCACGGGCCACAGACCGGTATGAACCCAGCGTGGCTCCTTAACTGTAGGTCACAAAGGTCAGGACAACTATTCTATGTCCATGTCAGGGTGTGAGTGTCAGTCCTGTGCGGTTTCTCATAGGCAGCTCGTGTGCGGTACTCACTGTCAGGTCGTGTATGGCACCTGGTACTCTCTGGCTATCACTGGATACACACCGCACGTCCTGCTTTCCCTGGTCCCCGCTGTTGGCAGCTGGCGATGCTGGTCTGCCGGGCGCTGGTACTCCCAGCTGGAGCACCCTTTTCTTGGTCTGCTGCGACACCCGGCTCGGCTCCGCTCTGGGTGCACAGCTCTCACTGCTGGCACGGCTCTGTTCCGCTGACACGGCTCTGCTCTGCAGGCGATGGGGTCTCCTTCTATATGGCCCGTCACCACACTGGGACACTCTGATGGGGGAAGCAGAGCGCACTGCTCACCGCTATGTGCAATGCCCTTTGCACTGCTCTGCCCCGGCTCCAGACTTGCTCTTTTGGCGTGTTTTCTCCTTTTATCTGCTGGCTGCTGCGCGCCCTTTTCTGTCCCTCCTATCAACAGGAAACTCTGTCTCTCTCAGGCTTCTCTCATGCAGCAGAGGGAAGTCTACCCCACTCAAGCTTCCCCCGGGAACAGAGGATGCAGCCCTTCTAGTTCCAGACCCGGCAAGCAGGTACCCAAAGTTTGGTCTATCTCCTTACATACACACACAGGACAGCTTATTTTGTGAAGTCATCTAAAACTCTGAGTACTCAAACTCTTTCTGCATCTGTTCCATTCATGGTAATTAGGGTTACAGAGATGTGGAGTGCCCTCCACTTCTGCTATGGGCCGTGGAGTGTCTTGGACTTCTTTCTTGTCCTTCAATTGATCAGGGCACACTTTTAGACGATCTCTTGAGACTGCTTCTAAGGTTTCTCCTCCATCTTTGCTGATGAGGCATACCTTGGTGTTATTAAAGTTTGAAGGTATTACGGCGTATGGCTCTGCCTCCCATTAGTCATCTAGTTTGTGAACACGTCTCTTTCTTCTTTCTTTTGAGTACTTGTTCTCCTGTGTCAAGGGAACTGCAGGAGCGTGTTGATTGTAATTTCTTTCCTGCCTCTCTCTTGCTTGGGACAAACTTTTCTCCACACATTCTTGTACTTTTGCGGTATTGTTGCTGTCGCTCTGTATCCCAGTCTGCATCTGGTGATGTTGTCTCAGGTGTTAAGACTCCCATGTCTAAATCAATGGTTAACTTGCCAGGTCTCGTTCTCATCAGGTAGGCCAGAGTGAAATTTATGGAGTTTACCCGTATATGATTATACAGATCTACCAGATCTGGCAACTTCTCTGGCCACTGGTTTCGTTCTTCCAGAGGTAAGGTCTTCAATAAGTCAATGACCACCTGGTTCATCTTCTCACACATGCCACTGTGGCACCCCTGAGGCTCAGTTGCCACAGAGGTACTGCACCTTCTCCTAAGGTGTTGTGCCCCACCATCCAGGTAAGGTGGGAACTCCTTTCCACGCTCCAACACTCGCACCCCACACAACAGGGTAGTTCTGCACAGCCACATTGCGGCTCAGTGCTTAGAGAGTAGCAGAGCACCTCTGGTGGTTCCCTGCATGGAACACTAGATGTGCTGGGAGGTGGGTGGAGTTTAGATATATAAAAGAGTGGGAAAGTGTAGGAAGACAGATCAGTCGATGTTCAGTCTGACAGAAGGTCAGGGAAGAAGGAAGCCACTTGGGAGGTGTGGGGATCCATGGAAGAAGGGATGGAGGAAGGAGTGCTGCAGCTGCCTCAGTGATCTGAGCCAGCTGGCACAGGAAAGGAACAGAAGGAGAAAGACGTAGAACTGCAACCTAAGCTTCCATAAGAAAGAGAAAGATCAGTACGGAACGAAGGAGTAGGAGAACAGAGAGGATGTGGGTTGGAAGAGGAACCCTGCCTATAGGTTCTCAGCGCAAAGCCGGGGCCCGGTCCCCGAGGTTGTATGGACACTTATGGTTCTGCAGCAGACACCGGTGGAGTAGTTGGCTGTAAATGCACTACTCCCAACTAAGACACGGGGCACAACAGCAACTGATTAGAGAGCCAGGACTCTGGAGAAGGGAGTCCCCGAGAGAGGCTACAGCTGTCTGCCATACGAGTAGAATTGTTAGGAACAGCTGACAGGAGGATCTCCAGAGTACCATGGTACTGGAGCTCTTCACACCTTAAGGCGCAATAGAGGAGTCGTTCAGGAAAGGTACATGTTGGCGGAGTGTTGGAGAGGAGCTTTCCATCTGGCCTGGAGGTTGGCTGAGTCTCTGACCCGGAGGACACGGCCCGGAGGCAGGCACCCTTGTGTACCGCAGACTGTGAGTAAAGCTTTGGAACTGCAAGCCTTGGTGTCCTCCATTCATTCTCGCGCCAACTCATTCAGCACCGCTACATCTGGGTACCATCTTTTACACTGCCTGCACCTTTCCACCACTATTACAACTGCACTGCCCTGGAACATCAGCCCTGCCTGTGGAGGGCTATACCATCACTGCTGCATCCTGCCATCTGTCCCAGAGGATCTGTCTGCAGAGTCGGCTTAACACCTCCCTGTTGTGAGCTCATCTGTTCATTCACCTTTTGTGTCCGAGGATCTCCCTCTTCTGGTGAAGGAAGGTAGTGAGGCTGATTTGGATGAAAGAAACCAAACACCTGATCAGGTGGATTGTGACTGGGTAACAGGAACTTCAGACTGGATATAAGGCAGCCGACGCCCTTCTGAGTGGCTGGTGATTTCTCTGCTGGATTCTTGGAGACCAGTCTGATTCCTGCTTCCCAAAGATAAGTTTTTGCTCTGCTATTGAACTTATTAGTTTTGGTTTTGTTTACCTTGTTTTGGAGTTCAGCCATCCCCGGCTGGGGGTGTGCTGGATTCTTATTCCTTGATCAGTGTTCTCTTTTGCTCAGCTTTCAGAATATTCTGAGGGCTGATATAGGGTTTGAAGTCTAGTGACTTCAGGGTCCTTTTTGCTTATCAGTTGTGTTGGTAATATTTTTAGCAGGGTTTTCTCGGATTGCAGACAGCAGCTTTTCTGTCCTGTCCTTTTTAGTTAGCTTGGGCCCCATCATTTGCTCATCCTATCTTCCTATCTGTGTTAGTGTCTTCATCTTGCTTCACCGTCATTATATGTTGGGGGCTGCCTATTGCTTTGGGGTCTGCTCTGGGGCAGTCAGTTTTTCCCTTTTCTCTCTTTAGGCTTATTTAGATCTCCGGCTGTGACGAGGTGTCTAGGATAACCGTAGGAACACTCCACGGCTACTGCTAGTTGTGTGATAGGATTAGGAGTCTGCAATCCGCTAGTTTCCAACCTCTCTGATTTTCTGGGCTGAGCTTGCATTTTTGTTTTTTCCTCCTCGGTGACTCAATCATAACACCTCCCTTGCCGAACACCACAGGTGGCGTCACGAACTATTAACTACATATACATTCCGTCATTGACTTGAGCGCCCAGGGCCACGGACCGGGTCACCGCTACTGTGACACATTCTTCTGACATCGGCCCGGTACCGAGTACCCCACAGCCCTGGTAGGACGACCCAATTTTGGCGTCACGAACAGGATTACGAGACCCGATGCCATAGGGTTCTGGGTGCCTAAGATTTATTGGACTTTATACTTTTGAAAATGTGCAGAAGACCTGATTTGATGGACTGTAAAATGGACATTGGAAATGGCCGCTGGTGCGGAGAAGAAGGGCGTGAAGAGATAGGAGGTCCTAGGAAAAGACCGCGAAGAGTCTTGGGCCTCTCCTGCCTGAATTACTATGTGACAGCAACATGGCCCACCCCCCCGAGGGGTTCGTATACTGGCTTGGTATGGAGGTGCTGGAAGAAGACGCCGCCTCCGGAAGGAGGGGCAGAAGAAGCCAGTGGCGGGAAAGGGGCCGAGGCAGAAAGAAGAACGCCAGAACGCTATTTTGGAGAGTGAGGGAAGGAGGCCTACAGAGCACGGGGAAACGGATCTCCCTGGCGCCATGGCTGAAGGCGCCGACTCG
Organism: Dendrobates tinctorius; assembly: GCF_039654945.1. Classification (NCBI taxonomy): domain Eukaryota; kingdom Metazoa; phylum Chordata; class Amphibia; order Anura; family Dendrobatidae; genus Dendrobates; species Dendrobates tinctorius. The sequence continues at coordinate 23,666,264 of NW_027361754.1, read as the reverse complement.
ATCTCTGAGATGAACCGCTGACAATTGGAAGAAGAAATAGCCGAGCTGACCACCCGTCTGCAGCTGAGGCAGGAGGCCTTGGAGAAACTGAGCCGGCAGCATGTCCAGGAGGGGCCTACACCTGCGGTACCTGCGACATCGGTACCCACCGCTGCCGCACTGGACCTCTTCCAGGCAGACCCTGTGGAGCCTGCTGCGGTTGCTGTGCCGCCGGCAGCGCGCCTTATCCCCTCCCTGCCACCACTGCCGGAAGAGTTGTGCACAGCCCGGGGAGCTGAAGAGGAGGAAGAGAAACCCCCGTCTGGACCTGACGCGGCTGCGCAGGCCCCGCCAGCGACCCCCGCGGAGCCGGAGCTGCTGTTGGCTCCACTGCCATCCCCGGTGTCTCACCGGGCAGCGCCCATCGCCACCACGCCTGCACCGGAGCAGAGACCGCACCGCCAGGAACTCCCAGGTGTATACCCTGGCCCTCCTAATGGGTTGCCCTCCGAATTCACGTTGTTAGAGATGGGGAGGTGGAGGAGGTCCCTGCTGTGAGGGGTACGGTTGGAGCAGGCACGCCCGATTCGACATCTGCAGGGAAGAGGGGGGTCTGGATCGTTTTGGGACGGTGATCTCGGGATCCCTTCACTGCCAAGTCCCCAGGTAGTTGCCTGCCAGCGCCGACAAGCTGAGGAATCCCTCGGTGCTAGGCCTCGTACCAGAACAGCGGAACCACCTATCGAGGAGGAACAGTTGATGGGCATTGAGATGCATCATGGGTTCCCTTTGCCACAGCTTCAGGGCCCTATAGCAAAAAAACAGAATCAAGATGAAGATACCACATCTGGTAGCGGTACCCAAGCTTCCAGAACCCCAGGAGGGGACCAGCAATAAGAAAATTTACAGTAACTCTCGTTACCCAGGAGGGTTTGTTTAGCACCAGTTGTGCCTTTTTGTTGCTCATCATGGTTTGATTTTTGGTTTTCCCCAAAGTTGCCCTGTTTGATTGGCAGCGTTTCTGCACTTGGGACTGAGGAGATCATGAATGCTGTATGATCCAAAACTTTTATTGTAAATAGTTGCATCTCTTTAGACGCCCTCTCTTGGTTTTACATAAGGACACTTTGCGAAGATGATGTCAAGATTTTATATAAGGACACTTTGCGAAGATGATGTCTACCTCAAAGGACATTGCAAGAGATCCCGGTTGGGAGCGGTGTCCAGCACTTACAAGAATAATTGTTGAATGTTTTACTGTAAAGTATTTGATAATGTGTTTTATAAGAGTATTAGTAACTGAGAAATGGCTTTTAGATAGAGTGAGAAATGTTTTGATAGAGAATTAAGAATAAAGAATTGAATATGACAGGTGACGGACCAGGTACTTGCGGTCAGCGTCTTGCGTCTCGAAGAGAGAAAAGTGATAAAGAAATGTGTACTAGAGAAGGAAAGCTGAATAATACTGAAGTGATAGTGAGTCACAGATAATGGCACTTAGAATGAAGAATTGCACTTTTTGACTTGAAATTTAGATAGTTAAATAAGAATTGTTTGTAACGTTCAAGAATAAGTACCTCCTATACTAGGAAGTTTAGTATAAGAATTGTTATGCAGCATCATAAAATTTTGTATGTTCCTGTACTGTCAACTTTGTTGTCTTGCAGCCCGCGGATGTGCTGTGTTTAACGGGGGTATGTGGCGCCCCTGAGGCTCAGTCGCCACAGAGGTACTGCACCTTCTCCTAAGGTGTTGTGCCCCACCATCCGGATAAGGTGGGAACTCCTTTCCACGCTCCAACACTCGCACCCCACACAACAGGGTAGTTCTGCACAACCACATTGCGGCTCAGTGCTTAGAGAGTAGCAGAGCACCTCTGGTGGTTCCCTGCATGGAACACTGGATGTGGGTGGAGTTTAGATATATAAAAGAGTGGGAAAGTGTTGGAAGAAAGATCAGTCGAGGTTCAGTCTGACAGAAGGTCAGTGAGGAAGGAAGCCACTTGGGAGGAGTGGGGATCCCTGGAAGAAGGGATGGAGGAAGGAGTGCTGCAGCTGCCTCAGTGATCTGAGCCAGCTGGCACAGGAAAGGAACAGAAGGAGCAAGACGTAGAACTGCAACCTAAGCTTCCATAAGAGAGAGAAAGATCAGTACGGAACGAAGGAGTAGGAGAACAGAGAGGACGTGGGTTGGAAGAGGAACCCTGCCTATAGGTTCTCAGAGCAAGGCCGGGGTCCGGTCCCCGAGGTTGTATGGACACTTATGGTTCTGCAGCAGACACCAGTGGAGTAGTTGGCTGTAAATGCACTACTCCCAACTAAGACACGGGGCACAACAGCAACTGATTAGAGAGCCAGGACTCTGGAGAAGGGAGTCCCCGAGAGAGGCTACAGCTGTCTGCCATACGAGTAGAATTGTTAGGAACATCTGACAGGAGGAACTCCAGAGTACCATGGTACTGGAGCTCTTCACACCTTAAGGCGCAATAGAGGAGTCGTTCAGGAAAGGTACATGTTGGTGGAGTGTTGGAGAGGAGCTTTACATTTGGCCTGGAGGTTGGCTGAGTTTCTGACCTGGAGTACACGGCCCGGAGGCAGGCACCCTTGTGTACCGCAGACTGTGAGTAAAGCTTTGGAACTGCAAGCCTTGGTGTCCTCCATTCATTCTCGCGCCAACCCATTCAGCACCGCTACATCTGGGTACCATCTTTTACACTGCCTGCGCCTTTCCACCACCATTACAACTACACTGCCCTGGGACATCAGCCCTGCCTGTGGAGGGCTATACCATCACTGCTGCATCCTGCCATCTGTCCCAGAGGATCTGTCTGCAGCGTCGGCTTAACAGCTCCCTTGCCGAACACCACAGGTGGCATCACAAACTATTAACTACATATACATTCCGTCATTGACTTGGGCCACCAGGGCCATGGACCGGGTCACCGCTGCTGTGACGCATTCTCCTGGCACCGGCCCGGTACCGAGTACCCCACAGCCATGGGAGGGCGACCAACCATTTGTCTGTGGATGGTATGGCGCCGTTCTGATTTTCTTGCAACCGTACATGTTACAGAACTCCTGGAACACTTCTGCCTCAAAGGCTGGACCTTGATCGGTGAGCATTTGTTCAGGGTATCCGTGCGGTCGACAAAATTATTGCTGAAATGCCTTGGCTGCTGTCTTCGCTGTTTGGTCTTTAACAGGTACGACTACCAAGAACCTTGAGTAATGGTCAACGATGGTCAAAGCATAGGTGTAGCCATACCTACTCAGAGTTAGCTTCACGTAATCCAAGGCTACCAATTCAAGCGGCTGTTTTGTGATGATCGACTGTAATGGGGCTCGCTGGCTGTTACGGTCTTTTCTGCGTAGGTTGCATGGGCCACATTCTCGGCATCACTTCTCAATGGAACTCCTCATGCCAACCCAGTAGAATCTTTCAAGAAGTAGGACCTCCAACTTCTTCCAACCGAAGTGTTCTTCTCCATTCATTGTGGTATGCCTCTAAGACCATTGGCGCATCCCTCTTCAGGACTACCACCTGCCAGACCAGTTTGTGTGTACGCGAGTTGATGTTCCTCCGACACAGTTTACCCTTGTAGATGAACAGCTTGCCTCTCTCCTTCCATAACTGCTGTGCTTCCTGTGTGTCATCTGGACCAGGGTGTGCATCAACTTGTGCCAGCCACTCCTTTACTAGGCGAACAGGTGGATCACTGTCTTGTGTCTCTGCCCACTCATGATGGGGTAATGGGTTCAAAGTTACCTCTCGTATGACAAAGCGCTTATTCCTAACTCCTTGGGAGCGCTGGGCTGCAATTGCACGGTGGAAGGCTGGTAACTCGATTTCTTCGAGTTCTTTTGGATCTTCTCCCCCGTCTGGTGAATTGGGCATCCTGGACAACGCATCCGCATTAGCGTTCTTATGTCCTGCTCTGTACTTGATGGTGAAGTGACCCAAGCTTTGCCGTTTCAAGGTGGGTTAGCGGATTATTGTCCGTGTAGATGGTGAACTTTGTTGAAGCCAAGTAGTGCTTGAAGCGCTCTGTTACCGCCCAGACTATGGTGAGGAACTCCAGTTTAAAGGAACTGTAGTTGTCGGGGTTCCTCTCGGTGGGACGAAGCTTCCTGCTGGCGTAGGCAATCACTCTCTCTCTGCCTTTCTGCACTTGTGAAAGCACTGCTCCCAATTCCACGTTGCTGGCGTCAGTGTAAAGTACAAATGGTTGGTCATAGTCAGGGTAGGCCAAGACCTCATCTCCCGTTTGGGCCAGTTTCAACTTGGTGAAAGACTCTTCTAACCTTTTGTTCCACTCGAACGGAAGATTTTTGTTCTTGGCCTTCTTGGATTGGCCCACTAGAAGATCTTGCAGCGGTGCTGCTATCTTGGTGAAGCCCTTGATAAATCTTCAGTAGTAGCCTACTAACCCAAGAAATTGCCTCACTTCATGAATAGTGCTGGGTCTTTGCCAGTCCCGGATAACGGTGACTTTGTCATGATCAGGTGCCACACCTTCCGCGCTCACCACATGGCCTAGGTACTGCACCTTGGGTTTCAAAAGGTGACATTTGGACGGTTTTATTTTCAGGCCAAAGTTTGACTGGGCTTCGAATACCTTGGCCAGGTGCTTCAAATGGTCTTCGTTGGTTTTGGAGAAGACGATGATGTCGTCCAAGTACAGCAGAACGGTTTCAAAGTTTTTATGTCCAAGGCAGCATTCCATTAACTGCTGAAATGTTCCTGGCGCATTGCTGAGCCCGAACGGCATGTAGTTAAACTCGCAGAGGCCCATTGGTGTTGTAAACGCTGCCTTCTCTTTGTCTGCCTTTGCCATAGGAACCTGCCAATACCCACTGGTGAGATCTAAGGTAGAGAAATAATTAGCAGTTCTCAGTGCGGATAGTGATTCCTCAATTCTAGGCAATGGGTAAGCGTCTTTATGTGTAATGCTGTTAATCCGCCTGTAGTCTACACACATTCTCATAGTACCATCTTTCTTATTAACAAGGACTAATGGAGCTGCCCAGGGGCTACAACTATCTCTGATTACCCCAGCCTCCTTCATCTTCTGTAACATACTCTTGGCACATTGATAGTGTTCTGGGGGCACAGGCCGGTGTCTCTCTTTAATGGGTGGATGATCTCCAGTGGGGATATGATGTTGAACCCCTTTTGCCTGCACAAAGTCTAGATAATGTTTGCTGAAGACCCGTTCAAATTCTCGAGCCACCCGGTAAGCCCCATGCTTTTAGTGCGAAGGGGTGGAGTTAGTGCATACGTGTAGCTGCTGACACCAATCCTCCTGCTGCCCTTCAGAGCCATTCTCTTCCACCTTGTCAAATGGAAGCAAGGATTCTAGTGCGTCTATTGCATTGTTGCTGACAGTGAACAGTTTAGCAAGGGTGGCATATCGGGGTAACTGGACCTCTCTCTCCCCACAATTTAAGATGCGTATTGGTGCTCTCCCCTTGCGGACATCAACTACCCCTCTGGCTGTCAGGATAGTGGGCCTACTATCAGAGTACATGGGTTCTACCAGGGCTTGGTAATCTTGACCCCTTAGGCCTATTGCTGCCCGACACCAAATTAACATTTCATTTTTGGGAGGTACTGCAATGGGGAAAGGATCACTTACTCTGACACTCCCGACTTCTCCGCCAGACTGCTCTACCTGTTGTCTCTGCATCAGGGCTCTGATCTCCTTTTGGTGAACCTGTTGCTAACTGGAGCTGGCGGTCTCGACTACCTCTTGTAACAAAGCAATAATTTCTCCAACACAATTTTCAATTACATTAGTGTCTAAAGTGATCACAGGATGGCATTCGCGTTTGTCAATATCTACTATAATCAAACCTTGCGATTGCAATTCTACTCGGCCAATCTTAATGGTCACCTCTTTATATCCCATCTGAGGCAAGGGCTGACCATTGCTGGCAAGAATGGCAATGTCTTTATCTGGGCTATGAGTAATGTCTGAATCAGCCCAGTACTGCTTAAAAAGAACGTATGGCATCGTTGTCACCTGGGAGCCGGTGTCCAGTAAAGCGTTCATTGGAGAGCCGTCAATCACGACAGGCAGGACTGGTCGTCGTCCTACGTACTTGTCTTGCCAATTTGGTGGGCCTGGTCGTCTTACTCCTGGGGGTTGGCCCTTTGCCCCAGAGGTTGCTTGATTAAATGACAGGCTCTTGCTAGGTGTCCCACCTTGTTGCAGCGGCGACAGATGGGCTGTCCGTTCTCGTTGTAACGATCGCTGTGTCTCCCTCTGGTCGGCGGAATCCTCTTCTGCTGTCGCCATGGGACATCATCTGGACTGGAGGCCAGCTGGATCTTCTTCTTTGGAGTCACTTGCAGGGACTGCACAGTTTTTGTGAGTGCAGCCACACTTTTGGTTAGTTTCTTGACTTGGAGACGTAAGTCTGCAGCAGAATCATCATCTTGGGACGGCTTGTCAGTCTCAATAGAGATCTTTGGAAAGGATGTTGCCTCCTGCTGGTATGTAATTGCAGGATGCTTAGAGGGCTCTGTGCTGCTAGGGTTTGGTTCATGCAGCACTCGGATGGCTCTATCCTTAAAGTGTGCAAAGTCCAATTCAGGATTTTGTAGTGCCATTATACGCAGCTGTGTCCTTTGGTTGTTAGACTGGAGTCCTTCTATGAACTGCTCTGTTAGTAATCTATCTACATCTTGCATGCTCTCAGGGTCAACCTGCTTTATGGCCCGTAGTGCCTCCTGAAGATTAAGGGCATAGTCCCGTATACTGTCCTGCACTCTCTGTTTGCACCCAAAGAATCTCATTTTTATCTCTTTTGCAGTACGGGTATCAAAAATGTCTTTGAGTCTGGCCAAGATTTGTTGAATAGTCCCTTTATCAGTTTCCGGCCAGGACTATACTTCCCTCTGGGCCGCACCAGTTAACTGGCCAATGAGGATACTGACTTTTTGGCTCTCTGACAGGGGGTACACTTTGAACAAACTACATAGTCTTTCTTTAAAATCGCTCAGGGTGTGTGACTCCACTGAGTACTGTGGTAACCAGACTGCTCCTGGTATATATGGCATTGATAGCGGCATTATGGAGGCTGCGGCTGTGACCGGCGCTGAATCTTCACCTGAGTTGGGCATTCTTCTTCCTGTTTTTCTCTTGCTCACAATAGAGCGCAGCTTCAGCTTCTGCTCGCACGCACTGTGTGATGCAGTTATGGCGGTTTTTGAAAGCGCATTAAAGTCTTTAGTACACAATTTAATAAAGTCTATGGTGCACAGTACCCAGCTTTGCTAGGCTCGCTAAATCCTGTTCGTGACGCCAGTTGGAGCGCCCTTGGCGTGCAGCGCGCGGCGCAGGGCCATGGGGCACTCGGTACCGGGCCCGTCGACTTCAATGGGGGACGGTGTCATGGCGGCGGTGACTCGGTCTGTGGCCCTGGGGCGTCCATTAAATAAAATGATGAAAGGGGAAGGGGGAAAGGTGTTGGTGATGTTGTTAGATATGGTAAAAATGAAGATAAAGTTTGTAGATGATTAAATACGTGACGCCACCTGTGGTATTCTGGTCAGAGGTTTCCAGCACTGCGGTGTTGTTCCCCTGAGATTGTTGATGAGCTGAGGTGAAAATAGCTCTCCACAGGTAGAGCAATAGTCCCAGGGCAAGGATCTTAGATTAATAGTCAAAATGGCTGTGAACGTTGGGGTGCAGAGAAATGAGAGGAGGACACAGAGAGGTGCAGTTTCTTTACCTTTTACTGGTAATTGGTTGCAATCCGGAGTACCACATACAGGTGATGGAATGAGTCCGACTCGCCTGGAGGCATTCAGGGGATCCACCTTGCCAGGTGGGGGTTTTAGGACCTTCCTTCTGCGCTTTGTTTGTGGGTCTCCACTGTTTATAACTATGCTGCGACCCTCAATTGGGTGATGATTTCACTAACCTGTACAGTTGTCAGCATGAGCCTATTCCTTGGGTACCATCGTTTTCACCGTCGGCCCCGGGCTCCTTATCTGCTGCCATGCCCTCAGGTGTTCAATGTCGCACAGGAATTTACAATCCCCTGTACTTTCAGATTCAGCGGTCAGGACATACAGCTCCTGACAACCAAGGACCCTGACGTCCCTTTTCTCTCTATTAGCGCTTCGCTCTGGGGTCAGCTATATGCAGTTTTCAGCTCCCCCAGAGCCTCTCTGTCTCTGCTCTTGTCCTTTTCCCTCTTCACAGATCAGCTTCCTCTCTTGAACTGACTGGATCTTCCAGAAAGATCTTTTTAACTCACGTTTAACTGTCTTGTCATTTTTTCTCTCAGCTCACAGCTGCTCTCGTTTCCATGACAACTTCCTCAGCTCACTTCTAGCTCACTCACCAACCCCTTCTGCTGGCCAGAATTTATAAGGCAGCTCCTTTTTCTGACCTGCAGCAGGAATTGTGATTTAATCTATGTTACCTGGCATGGGGGTCCCCTTCTGCCTCCAAGCATGACTTCACCTCATAGAGGGAGGTAATGTCATTGTGACAACCAGACTCTGGGGTGTCACAGATGCATGCACCTGTTGCAGAAACAGTCCCATTCAGAAGAATGGAAAAGAGCTTCAGCAAAACATCTACTTCAGGAGGTGTGGTCAAAGGGTTGAGGTTTTTCCTTGTGAAGAGTGACAAGCTAAGCCTGGCATGTCAGAATGAGGAGACTTATAGACCATGCATGCTCCTTTTGGAAATTAAATATGCAAATTGTCTCTTCAGAGAGGAAAAGGACTAGAAGTCTAGCACCACTTATTTGGAAGTAGCGATCCTAAAAGTCAATATCGACACTTTAATGAGCCTTGTAGTAGGACTTGGGATAAAAGCCAAAAAATAATCTCAATTTGCAGACAGTGTTTCGGGGCATTGTCTCTCGTCAGTGAAAAGTATGAGATCTCATCTGGCTAGAGGCTCTGGGCTTATACTTTGCACTGATAAGGAGCAACACTACAAAACACTGTGTCAGCAAATTGAGCTTCTGGTTTGGCTATCTGAAGGGCTGTCACAGTGTAGATGGATCATCATTATTGCCATCTGCACATGGAAACACGAGAAGCTATGGAATGAAACTGAAAGGGAGAAGATACAGATTAGATATTAGAAATAACTTTTTGACAGTGAGGGTGATCAATGAGTGGGACAGGTGGCCATGAGAGGTGGTGAGTTCTCCTTCAATGGAAGTCTTCAAAAAGAGGCTGGACAGACATCTGTCTGAGATGGTTTAGTGAATCCTGCATAGAGCAGGGGGTTGAACACGATGACCCTGGAGGTCCCTTCCAACGCTATCATTTCATGATCCTATTTAATGGAGCACCTCAAAATCCTGTTCTCGGGATTAGCAAGGCCAGTGAATAGCAAGTTCTCCCATATCCTTGCTAAAATGGGAATGATCCTTTCAGTCCCTCCCCCACCATGGCACACCTTCATATTAACAGTTAAAAAAAAATAGCCATTGTGCTTCAGAATTAAAGGGGTTGTCCAGTACTTTCAAATGGATGGCCTATCCTTAAGAAAAGGTAATTGATATCAAATAGGTAGAGGTGTAATACCCGAGACACCCGCCCATCAGCCTTTCCTAATGCTAGCAGTGGCAGGATGTGACCAGTTACTGAGCACAACAGCGCAGCTCCATCAACTGTATAGTGGCCGCAGTGGGTACTGCAGATTCACCCTTATTCTTATAGGCAGTACCTGAGCACAGTGACTATACACTGGATTATACAGGAGCTGGGGAGCAGAAAAGCGCAATAGGGTATTACCTGGTTAAAAAAAAACATTAAAATTAATAGAGGTTGTGCCAACCTGATAAAGTTGTGAATATACAACAGTTTAAGAGCATAAATATACATCTGCAGGTTCACAGTTCAGCCGACCGGTTATTTAGAATGTAGGAAAAAAAAATTGTGGATTTTCTGCACTGCTGATGAGTAGGTAATAAGGACCAGGATATTATTTACATAAGGTCCTCATGGGAACATCTGATTGTAATGGTGCTCATCTGATATTGATGACCTATCCAAAGGATACGGCTTTAATATCAAAGTCCTGAACAATCCATTTCAAAAGGAATAATTTAAATCACTCTCAAAGCCAAAGTCAACTTATTTTTTTTTATACAGAGATCGAAGGTAGTATATGGCCAAGACTGTCGTCTAGCATTTAGTATTCCTCTGGTATGACGGACAAGACGTGTTCAGCAATACTGCACATTCGCTTGATCTTTGCTGTAGTAGAAATCAGTTCTCTATGCAATCATTTTCTAAGAAGCTTGCAATAGACTTCTATATAGATTTACTGTCCAATCAGAAGGGTCAAGTCTGCAAGGAGACCAATGAGAAGGCGAGAGGAGAGTCTTAGACTACCAAAGACTACCTATGGGTACTATAGTTACGATCAATGATGAATAGTGATGAGACAAGTGCTCATTATTTGAGTTTGCCTAGGGTGCTCGGGTATGCACAGAATATCTTGGCTGCTCGTTATGTTAGAGTCCCTATGGCTACGTTTTGTGGCTGTTAAGACAGCTACAAAACATGCGGGCTGGTACGGACAGGGACTGAAATTCAGCCCTGACATTTGAAATCACACAGGCCCATGTTGTCGCCATCCCCAAGTACCAGATGGGATATATTACTAATATTACCCCGGATGGAAGAAAGCAAGATATACTACAAGACCAATATTTCTAATGATACCCGTGGCCTGCGTGGGTAAGTGACGGACTCAGCAACTTTGTGCTCCGTCACAACTCTTAACAGTATGGACGTCTTGAGAACACTGATTCTGTTAACAATGTAGCAGATAAGTCAGCCCACCACCAGACAGGCCCTTCTGGCATTTGCCAGAATGGCCAGATGGCCAATCCGGCCCTGCATGCGGGGCTTGCGAGTGTTCATCAGGCAATCCTCTAATGTTTTGTGGCTGTCCAACAGTGAGACATGCAGCCGTGGGGACTCAAACATGTCACTCAAGCACCGGTGCTATTTTGTGCGCATCCAAACACCATAGGCAAACTCGAGTAACGAGCAATTGCGCTCATCACTAATGACTTCTATAGTCAGACTGCCATATAACTTGGACGAGGATCAAAATGCAATGCTCGGACTGGCCGATGACTCTCCAGACCCAAGTGTGCACAGACTGCTGCATAGAAATACATGCCGTCAGGAGAGCCACCAGCCGATCCAAACATTGTGTTGTGATCCCTGTCCAAATGATAGAGCCTTCTGTCTCTTCGCTAAGTAAATGCTTCAACATTTTTCCAGATCTAGGGTCTGTGAATAGCCCCATAAAAATGTATCAATTCCCAGCATTTCCCCTTGGTAAAGCACCCTTTTAGTTTCTCCCTTGCCCCGTCTAGCCTCTCTTCAACCTTCTCCTCCCTACCTTTTTCCATTTCTGTTTCATGCTCCCTAAATGTTTTCTACCTTCGTATTTTGCATAAAAGAAGAAAATAGTTAGGATCCACATTTCTTTGTTTTGTTGGAAATGCAAAATATCTATTTTAATAAATTTCATTTTCATGAAAGCCATCTGAGCATACATTTTACAGACATGGTTATTTTGCTAGGAAAAAATTTGATAGAGAGGTGCATTTACACAAATAAAATAAAAATAAAAAAATGGGTATAACAGTATTTTTTTCTAAGAACTGATAAAAATACATCAGTCTGTAAAAGCTACTGAAACAATATTTTAGATAGTGAAAGGGAAAAAAAGCTCAGAGGACAATTCCGAGATAAAACCGCTGGGAACTCAATTCTGCGAGTGAAAGTTGGGGTTCCATTAAATTAGGGACTTGGTGGCCACTAAGCCTTCCTCCAGAAATTACCCAGTTGCTCTTCAGGAATCAAGAGAGATGCAAAATAAAAAGCTGGATGAAGTTGACTTGCTCAACTAAAGCATGACAAGTTAGGCAAAATTTGTATAAAGGTCTTTCTCCAGTTTATTCGAAAATCCAATGGGGACCAACTAAACTAATCTTAAGACCCAGTGGAATAGCATGTACCTTCTAAGATATGCTTGACTAATTTTAAAATAATTACATCCCGAGATGAGTAAAAAAATAAATTTCTTTAACCATTCATGGTACCAGCTTCAAGGTGTTGTCCAGAAGATTTCTAACCCCTTCCCAACCCCATTCCCGATTGGGCGATTTTCTACTTCTGTTTTTTTTTACTCCTTCTTCCAAGAGCCATAACTTTTTTATTTTTCTGCCCATGAAGCCATATGAAGGAATGCTTTTTGAGTAAATAGTTAGCGTTTTCAATAACACCCTTCAATTTATCATTCAATGGACAAGAAAGCAGAAAACGACTTCCCAACGTGGTGATATAGCATTAAAAAAAGAACAATTCTGCAATTGTTTGGAGGGTTTACTTTATATATAATTCATTGTATTGTAGAAAAAACAACTCATGGTGAATGTCTTAGTCAGTTCAATAAGTGGTAAAAAAAAATATTTGGAAATTTGTAATTGATAAAAATATGTATAGTGTTGCCATTTTCCGAGACACTTAGAATTTTCATTTTTACGTGTCTGGAGCAGTGTGAAGGCTTATTTCTTACATGGGGAGCTGTTGTTTTTGTGGATATCTTTTTGGGTGGATTTAACCTTTCGAACATCTCTTATTGTATTCTTTGGCAGAGTTTCGGCTACTGACTCCCCCCCCCCCCCAAAAAAAAAAACCCAAACATTTTCAGTACATTTTTACCAATTGGGTTATTTAAGGTTATATTTTAATAAATCATACATTTATAGATGCAGCACAGCAAATGTATTTGTTTTAAAATGTATTTTTAACGGGGGAAAAACAATTTGCATTGTTTTATATATTTTTTGTATTTTTAAAAACTTTCTTCTTTTATTGTATTTTTAAGTCCCCTTATGGGAACCTGCTTACACTGCAATACCACAGTTTATGGTAAAGTCACGATTCTCGTACGTAGTTCACCCGGAGAGTTAAAGACGACCAATTCAGCAGTTGCTGGGCCTGATATATATATATATATATATATATATATATATATATACACAGTTGTGGACAAAAGTATTGACACTCCTGCAATTCTGTCAGATAATACTCAGTTTCTTCCTGAAAATGATTGCAAACACATTCTTTGGTATTATTATCTTCATTTAATTTGTCTTAAATGAAAAAACACAAAAGAGAATGAAGCAAAAAGCAAATCATTGATCATTTCACACAAAACTCCAAAAATGGGCCAGACAAAAGTATTGGCACCCTCAGCCTAATACTTGGTTGCACAACCTTTAGCCAAAATAACTGCGACCAACCGCTTCCGGTAACCATCAATGAGTTTCTTACAATGCTCTGCTGGAATTTTAGACCATTCTTCTTTGGCAAACTGCTCCAGGTCCCTGATATTTGAAGAGTGCCTTCTCCAAACTGCCATTTTTAGATCTCTCCACAGGTGTTCTATGGGATTCAGGTCTGGACTCATTGCTGGCCACCTTAGAAGTCTCCAGTGCTTTCTCTCAAACCATTTTCTAGTGCTTTTTGAAGTGTGTTTTGGGTCATTGTCCTGCTGGAAGACCCATGACCTCTAAGGGAGACCCAGCTTTCTTACAGTGGGCCCTACATTATGCTGCAAAATTCGTTGGTAGTCTTCAGACTTCATAATGCCATGCACACGGTCAAGTAGTCCAGTGCCAGAGGCAGTAAAGCAACCCCAAAACATCAGCGAACCTCCGCCATGTTTGACTGTAGGGACCATGTTCTTTTCTTTGAAAGCCTCTTTTTTTCTCCTGTAAACTCTATGTTGATGCCTTTGCCCAAAAAGCTCTACTTTTGTCTCATCTGACCAGAGAACATTCTTCCAAAACGATTTAGGCTTTTTCTGGTAAGTTTTGGCAAACTCCAGCCTGGCTTTTTTATGCCTCGGGGTAAGAAGTGGGGTCTTCCTGGGTCTCCTACCATACAGTCCCTTTTCATTCAGACGCCGATGGATAGTACGGGTTGACACTGTTGTACCCTCGGACAGCAGGGAAGCTTGAACTTGTTTGGATTTTAATTGAGGTTCTTTATCCAACATCCGCACAATCTTGCGTTGAAATCTCTTGTCAATTTTTCTTTTCCGTCCACATCTAGGGAGGTTAGCCACAGTGCCATGGGCTTTAAACTTCTTGATGACACTGCGCACGGTAGACACAGGAAAATTCAGGTCTTTGGAGATGGACTTGTAGCCTTGAGATTGCTCATGCTTCCTCACAATTTGGTTTCTCAAGTCCTCAGACAGTTCTTTGGTCTTCTTTCTTTTCTCCATGCTCAATGTGGTACACACAAGGACACAGGACAGAGGTTGAGTCAACTTTAATCCATGTAAATTGGCTGCAGGTGTGATTTATTTATTGCCAATACCTGTTAGGTTCCACAGGTAAGTTACAGGTGCTGTTAATTACACAAATTAGAGAAGCATCGCATGATTTTTCGAACAGTGCCAATACTTTTGTCCACCCTCTTTTTTGTGTTTGGTGTGGAATTATATCCAATTTGGCTTTAGGACAATTCTTTTTGTGTTTTTTCATTTTTAAGACAAATTAAATGAAGATAATAATACCAAAGAATTTGTGTTTGCAATCATTTTCAGGAAGAAACTGAGTATTATCTGACAGAATTGCAGGGGTGTTAATACTTTTGGCCACAATTGTATATATATATATATTTGTATATATATATATATATATATATATATATATATATATGATGTTATAGGGGTTATTCAGCTGGCACATATATTTTACTAATATAATTGAGTACTCCTTTGTCTGGTATGTCTAAATCAGCCATAGATCATTCGATTTTACTATTTGGAAACTTTGACACTTTTGTCATGTTTGGAGTCTCTGCATGAAAAAGGCTAATAGACTTTTGGTCAAGACTAAGATAGTCATCTCGAAACGCGTAGACCCTATATCACATCTTTTGTATGCATTTTTAAATTTCCTTTAGCATTTTTATGTACTACAATTAAATTGTGATATTTTAACCCATTCATTGTTGCGGTTGCTGGCATTTTTTCTCCTTTTTCATACCTCACTTTTTGGCCTACTTTGAGATATTTCCCTACAATGTGAGCAGATGTTTCTGTGCTTTTGTTTTGTCCATTGGAGTTTCTGTGCCACCCGAATGCGACATCAGCTTTCCGGTGTAAGCTTTTCTCCCCTACTGATCATGTACTAAACACCTATCTCAACACATGTTAAGTTGTAGAGAAAGAAAGCCTAGACACCAGATGTCATGACCTTCAGAAGCCACAGAAAATCATAAGGGACTCCGAATGCCATCAGCTGAAGTACAGAAGGATCCAAATAGTATATTCAGGTGACCATTGTCAGATCTGGAAAAAGGAGGAGAGTGTGGGGATAATCAAAATATATTATTTAGATGCATTTCCTGGCTAGATGAATAGTTACAATTCTTATCATAGTGCCTTTTATTTAAAGAAAATAAATTCTCCATTTTTAACGTAAACTCGATGCCCTCCAAGCTCTGGTCACATGGGGAATGCTCGGTGCACACCGCCTGCTCCATATAAGTGTTTATCATATACAGTGCTTTCAACTGCAACAGATATGAGTAACAGACATCATAGCCGAGATAAGTGTTTGTGTGTCGCACTGATTAACATACCCTGCCCTTTACTGCAAATCTAATCTCACCTTTATACCAAGGTTGAGTTCATTCTCTAGGCAGCCACAGGAAATAGCAAGGGATGGGCTGAATAATATTTATAGACACAGCCTCTAATCAAACTCTTCATTTCAGATGACAAGAACGCTGGACACCCAGGGTGATTGCACTTAAAGACAGTATTTCGATAGAAGAAAAAAACAAAACAAAACAAAAACAAGTAAGAGACAAAGAAAGGTGAATGATAAAGGAGAAACATGGAAAAGAAAAACAATGTAAGACGTACATTGGTATATATAAATGCCTATGCATATTTTCCAATCAGCCATAATATTATATATTTATATTGTCAATGTTCCCTTTGTGTTTCCTAAAACAGCAGCCAACCCACAAGATCTCTGAATGTGCCCTACGGAGTCTGGGACCAAAATGCAAGCAGGACATTGTTTAAATCCTTTCATCTGCAAGATGGGACCACCTTGGCCCATCACAAAGATGTCATATTGGATTGAAATTTGGAATATTTGGAGGCCAAGTCAACATCTTGCACACCAAGCAGTGTGGCACGGAGCATTATCCTGCCTATGGAGGCCACCGGCATTAAGAAGGACTGCTGCCATGAAAGATAGATGGATTTTGCCCCAGTAGTACATTATTAACTCACATTATCTGCCAAATTTGCAAAAAAAATAAATATCCGTAGAGGAAAAAATTGCAATAATTTGGCCACCACTTGCATGAACTGGCACACGTGCGATCAACATACCTTAGTGTGGGAATCTCACTGTGCTAAAATGCAAACTAGCATCCTATTCTATCAACCACATCTGCTGCTTATTCCTCCTCCGTCACTGTGCCAAGTCTTCTCACACAGGTCTCTGGCCACAGAAACTCCACTTGTTTACCCCTACAGTCGGGTGTGTGAGAGCCCGTCAACTGTTACAAAAGTGGACATGACTGCTGTTTTGTGTCACCTAGCACAATACTTCTTTCTCAATCCACCATATCTCCACCTGCACTCATAGTCCAGCAGTTTGTCCTGCTCTCTATATTCCACCCTCTCTCAGCACAGCAGCCAGCCTAGTCCTGCAGTTGTGGTCACGTAAAAGAATGTTTCCTCCTACACAAGCCAAAGCTAAGCGCTTGAACTCCACCATTTTCAATCTGTTGGCCATGGAAATGCTGTCTTTCTGCCTTATGGATACAGACATTTTCAGAAAGTTGATGACTGTCATAGTCCCCCAGTTACAGTTGCCCAGTTGCCATTACTTATCTAAGAAAGCTGTGCCTATGCTAAACCAGCATGTCGCCGACAACTTCATTCATTCCCTGAAAAAAATCTATGTCTGCCAGGGTGCATTTCACCACTGACACCTGGACTAGCAAACATTAGCAGAGGCAGCCCTTCTGGACTTAATTTTAAGCAACAGGCCAGATAGAATAACAGAAGTACGAGTCGATGAGCACCTAGGGAACAGTGACCACAATATAATACAATTCCACTTGTCCTTCAGTAAGGTGCCCTGGAAGGGGGTTACGAAAACGCTGAATTTCAGGAAAGCAAAGTTTGATCAGCTTAGAGAGGACCTTCGCCGAATTGATTGGGACAATGTCCTCAAAAATAGGAGCACAGAAAATAAATGGGAAATATTTAAATCAGTTTTACACACCCACTGCGAGCTAGCCATACCATACAGAAATAAAAGGGCTAGGAACAGGAGAACACCAATGTGGCTAAATATGGATGTAAAAAGGGCAATAAATAACAAGAACAAGGCATTTAGGAAGCTAAAACAAGAAGGCAATGAAGAAGCATTAAAAAGTTATAGAGAAAAAAATAAAATGTGTAAAAAACAAATACATTTAGCAAAAGTGGAAACTGAGAGACTCATTGCTAAGGAAAGTAAAACAAACCCCAAACTATTCTTTAATTATATAAACAGTAAAAAGATTAAAATTGATGGTGTTGGCCCTTTAAAGAACAATGAGGGTGAAATCATAGAGAGCGATGTGGGAAAAGCACACAGGAAAAGGAATTGCCAGGGGAAATGCAGAGTGATAATGTAAATTCCCCATTAAGTATTACCTACCTAACCCAGAAAGAAGTGCAGAACCACCTTAGTAAGATTAAAATTGACAAATCACCAGGCCCTGATGGCATTCACCCTCGGGTATTAAGGGAGTTAAGTAATGTGATAGACAGGCCTCTATTCCTTATATTTAAAGACTGTATAGAAACAGGGTCTGTTCCTTTTGATTGGCGGCAAGAAAATGTGGTACCAATATTCAAAAAGGGGTGTAAAAGGGAACCTGGAAACTATAGGCCGGTAAGCTTAACATCTGTTGTGGGTACAATTTTTGAAGGGTTTCTAAGGGATACCATTATGGAATATCTCAATGTTAATAAATGTTTAACTCCATATCAACATGGATTTATGAAGGGTTGCTCCTGTCAAACTAACCTGATCAGCTTCTATGAGGATGTAAGCTTTCAAATGGCCCAAGGAGAATCATTGGATGTCATTTATCTCGACTTCTCTAAAGCATTTGACACTGTCCCACATAAAAGATTGGTAAGTAAGATGAGAAAGCTTGGCCTAGGGGAAAATGTGTGTAGATGGGTAGGTAGCTGGCTTAGTGATAGAAAACAAAGAGTGGTTATTAATGGTGCATACTCAGATTGGGCCAGGGTTACTAGTGGGGTACCACAGGGTTCTGTATTGGGCCCCCTACTATTTAATATATTCATTAATGATCTAGTGGATAGCTTACACAGTAAAATATCAGTATTTGCAGATGATACAAAACTATGTAAGGTAGTTAACACAAAGGAGGACAGTTTACAACTACAGACAGATTTGAGAAAATTGGAGAATTGGGCTGAAAAATGGCAAATGAGGTTTAACACAGATTAGTGTAAGGTTATGCACATGTGAAGGAGAAACAGATGCTATAATTACTTACTAAATGGGAAACTGCTGGGGAAATCAGACATGGAAAAAGATTTAGGCATCTTAGTCAATAAGAAGCTAAATTGGAGTGCCCAGTGTCAGGCAGCTGCCACCAAAGCAAATAGGGTCATGGGATGCATTAGAAGAGGTCTGGGGACACAAGATGAAAACATAATTCTCCCTTTGTACAAATCACTCATCAGACCACACTTGGAGTATTGTGTGCAATTTTGAACGCCGGTTCTCAAGAAAGACATTACTGAACTTGAAAGGGTTCAAAGGCGGGCTACTAAAATGATAAATGGAGTTGGTTCACTACAATACCCAGAAAGGTTATCAAAATTAGGTCTATTTACTCTAGAAAAGAGAAGACTTAGGGGAGATCTAATATATATGTACAAGTATATCAGAGGGAAATACAGAGATCTCTCCAATGAACTGTTTATACCAAGGACTGTGACAAGAACAAGGGGCCATTCTCTTCGTTTGGAGGAAAGACAATTTCTGCACCAGCATAGAAGAGGGGTTTTCATGGTAAGAGCAGTGAGGTACTGAAATTATCTTCCTGAGGAAGTGGTGATGGCCAACTCACTGAATGAATTTAAGAAAGGAATGGATGCTTTTCTTGAGAGTAACAGTATAGAAGGTTACGAATAACAGAATATTATAGGTAGATGGTTGACCCAGCTTAGGGGAAGGAATTTTTTTCCCTATGGAGAAAATTGGCATCTACTCTGTGGGTTTTTTGCCTTCCCCAGGATCAACAATGCAGAACAGCTGCACTAAAAATAGGCTGAACTAGATTGACATAAGGTCTTCCTTCAGCCTTCAAAACTATGTTACTATGTTACTATGTTATTACATCTCACTGACTGAGCACTGGGTGACTGTTGGCTGTGGGGGCAGGCGGTCAAGGGGCTGCTCCACAAGTCTTGGAATCCCCAAGGTTTGTGGGACCAACTTCTGTATCTAACACTTCCTCCACTTCTACTTGCTCCTCCACCTCATGTAGGGCCTCCACCTGTGCCATTAACCGGTACCTTAATCAGACACGCGTTCCAACATTGCAGATAGAAATCACCCCCACCTCCGTACTGCGAAGCCAGGGCTCACCGCAATAAGTCAGTGTTTAAATTAATATGGCTTGGAGGTCGCAGTCACACAGTTCAAGAATTGTGTACAGCTATCTGGGCCGAGATAGAGCAATGGCTGTCTCCACTGAACCTGGAGAAGGCAGTGTGCGATTATTGTGCAAACCTGATGGCGACCCTATGATGGGGCAACCTCCCACACGTGCCTTGCATGGCTCCCGTCCTCAACCTGGTGGTACAGCAATTTCGCCACCATTATCCCGGCCTGGATGCGCTGCTGCATCTTTCGGCCTATAAGTTAACCATTTGATTTGCAATGTTAAAACATAGTGGAATTCCACTCTGCGCATGTTGCAGCAACCGTGGCAGCAGCTATGAATCCTGGTGCAGTATGTCCTTTTGCATAGTCTGGGCTAATGCAGACGGATGTGGTGCAAATCATGGTTGCAGAGTGGGCACAGATGAAAGACCTCTGCACTGTTCTTCAGTTTCAAAATGGCTACTAGTTATTGCTGATGATGTCGTCAGCATCAATACTATTCCAGTCATCTAAATGCTTTAGCGCACTTTAAATAGTCTGAATGAGGAGGAGGAAGCTGGAGGTCCCAGAGGAAGAGGTGAAGGCAAAGGAAGATGCCAAAAGGCTAACTATCTCAAATTTCCAGACTGTCATTGCACAGGCGGGTGCCATGGGAAGGTGGCTTACAGCGATCGAGGGAGGCTTATGATACCAGATACACTGTTAGTGAAGGTACAGGAGTTGAGAAACACATGGATAAGAACGAGATGATGGATGCTCAACAGTCAGGAGATGAAGAGGATAATGATCCCCTCTCTGTTGTTCATGTTTGGCAGATGGGGATGGCGGAAACAATCTTGAGTGTTACCTCACCAAGAACACGCCATGGATTTGGACCTCATGGAAGAGCTTGACCTTCAACACGATTCCTGGGTTACAAATAGCGCCGAATACTGGGTTAGATCCACGTTATAAAAGTAAATGTAGCCAGATGCTTCCCCCCTGGAAAGGGAGATGCGCATGCTGGAATATGAAAACGTTCTTGTAGATAATCTTAAGAGTGTTTTTCCCTCAAGACAGCAGTGAGGCACACAGCGTACATCCCAGTTCTAGATGTCCAAACCCGGGAACATCAAGGCGTCATCTCAAAAACATTAGCTGCAGCACTGTAGGTGGCAAGCATTTTCTGTGAGTCGTTTCACACATTTTTTAGACCAGGCCGTGGACCAGCAGAACAGAATACAAGTCTGACACGCTGTGAATGACTGGAGAAGGATGGTGCAGGAGTATTCGGAGCTCAATATCAATGCCATCAGGGGGAAGTTTGGACCCTTTTGCATTTTGGTCTTCAAAAATGGAAGAGTGGACTGAACTAGCCTGTCACGCTTTGGAGGCTTTGTCAGTCCTGGGAGCCAGCATTCTCTCAGAACATGTTTTCAGCACTGCTGGTGGTGTCCACTTCTGATGGATAAGTACATCCAGCTGCCTCCTGAAAGTGTAGACTGCCTAACTTTCTTCAAGATGAACAAGTCATGGATCTCCAAAGATTTTTGCACCCCTGTTGCAGACTTGGCAAAGGTGTAGTTTTTAGCGTCATGCATTGATCTTGCATTATTGCAGTCTGCGCATTCATTCATCTGTTATATCATACAATAACAGCACCTTAAAAGACTTTTTATTAGCCTTCACTTAATACTTTTGGTTCAACTTTTGCTAGCAAAAATCCTGAACCCTAGACTTGTTTGTGACAAGCAGAAAAGTTTTATATTGTATATATAAAAAAAAGTTTAAGAATGCAGACATTTAAAACCAACTTTCTACCTCAAAGTGTATGTGCTGAAAATTTTTTTTTGCAGCACACTTTGGCAGTGGGGGCACAGGGTTTGTACTGATGATACCAGAAAAGGTCTTGACTCTGCTGTCCTGGGATCAGCAGAGCAGTGATGACTTTTCTATGCTGCTTAGCAGTCGGCCAGCCACTCTAACTTTATGGGGTCACCACTGCGTGGCTGAGTTGCTGTGGTTTGGGTACCTGAACTCTAACCCAAACCTGGACCCCATTCAAATGAATGGTTGGCCCAAACATCCAGTGTTTTCCACGCTGTCATCTGAGTGATAGCACGAGAAACACTGGCTCTGATTGGCGGTAACATTACCGCTGGTCACAGCGTTGTGGTTCCCACGCTGTCACACACTGTGAGTCAAAATCTGTGACCGGCGGTGAAAAAGTTGCTGCTGGTCACAGGCGTCGGCTGATATCAGTGACTGTGCTGGCATCAGTGAGCTCTGCACCACCAACCATTATGTCAAATGCTAGTAAAGGCAGACAGCAAGACGAGTGACAGGAGGTTATACACCATGGGGAGATGGATATTAGGCACTGGGGGTGGGTCAATAGGACTGAGTGATAAACCTGAGTTTAATCATAAAGAATGTGTGTAAAATAATAGATTAATATATACAATATAACAAAAATCTATTCTAAAACGTCTAAAATAGAAATTTTCTTACCAATGGTAATATTACGCCAATTATCAGAATATGCAGAAAATTTGTTTATGTAATGAATATTTAGTATTTTCTAGACTTTTACTATTATTGTCCTATCACAAATCACAAAATTATAATATTATGTTAAAAGTCACTATTCCTTTGCTCTTCTTTCCCCTGGAAGCATTCATTTTCCTGGAAAGCCCCTCTATAATAAAGTGCAAGGGATTCCCATGAAACTTTGCAATGAAAGCATGTTTAATAAAACTGGCAGCAGATGAGCTTTTATTGCAGCTTTCCATATTATATTTTGCATTCTATGGATATAAGCGTGTTAGTAAGCAACAGCAGCAAAATGTGTCCATCCAATAATTGAATCGGAAATTATAAAAGAAAGAAGAAAAGGAACAAATGAGTTGTAAGAGATATTGCAAATGTTTAGTATTGCTTCTAGAAGCAATACCAAGCTTATCTTAAGGTTGTCGGCAGTACTGCAACTGCAGAACTACAATAACAAACATGCAATGCAATGGAAGATCATTCATTCTAATCTCACACAAAATGTTTAGCTTATATTAAACTTTTTATTACACCAGAAATATTTAACATTTTGAGAAGATAGTATGGTTGGCCTGTTAGTAAACATGGCTGCTCCCTTTTAGTGAATGTTTGACAGCTGCAAAAAAGCAAAACATGCTGTGCCCACCTTCTCCGAGTCTACATCACAGTTCCGAGTGCCTGACATGTTGACAGCCAAACAGTGAGCTCAGCAGTTCTGAAGAAGGCGTTCCAACTACACCAACAAAGCCAACGACTGGCTGCCACAATGTGTCACACATGGTCGACCTACCGATTGGCTGTGCTATATCATGTGATGTGATAGTGTCAAGAAATTATGGCAAAGCCTGCTCAGCCGCCCATGAAGTCATTGAGATTCTTCTAACTTATGCAATCTATTGTAATCTGCAAAACAAATCATAAATTGTTCGAATTCGCTGGTTTAACAAATTCCTAAAAATTCTATATAACGTTGTTTTGCATCAAATCCCTCATCTCTACTATGTATATAAAGCAATAAAAACACTGTACAGGTAGCCCAACATGTAACATAATGCTATTAAACTGCAGATATCGGGTATAGTGTTCTGACACCATGTGGCACTGTTACCGAGAGCCCCGTTGCTGAGAGGAAATGAGTGCTAGCAACACCATTATGACTGGAAGCCGAACGCTGTTGGGGGGAATAAAGTTAATTTCACCGGCTTTGCTCAATGGATGATTTCACAAACTCCCCTCTCTCGCTCTCTGACCACAACCCTCTATCATTCCCTATCAAGAACTGCCATCCCGCCCAGGTCACCCCCATTTTCCACACTTTTAGAAACATACAAGCCATTAACACCCAGAAACTTATGAAGAACTTGCAGTCATCATTGGCCCCTATCTCCTCCCTTTCATGTCCTGATTCTGCACTGAAGCATTACAATGAAACACTTCAAAGTGCCCTGGATGAAACTGCACCTCCTATACATAGAACAACTAGGCACAGATGGCGACAACTCTGGCCCACACTGCAAACACGCTTCCTACAGCGGTGCTCCAGGTGCGCTTAACGTCTGTGGAGAAAATCCAATCTACCCGAAGATTTCATCCATTGTAAGCTTATGCTTAAAACATACAACACTGCCCTTCAACCTCTCAAAACAAACCTATTTCAACACCCTCATCACCTCACTATCCAATAAACCGAAACGTCTCATTGACACTTTTCATTCCCTACTCAACCCAAGAGTGCAGACCCCAACCATGGATCTCCACGCTGACGATCTGGCTAATTTCAAAGAGAAAACTGACCATATCCGACAGGAAATTATCTCCCAATCACCTCATACCATGCACCATCCTCCCTCCTCCACTGCATCTAGCTCACTCTCTGATTTTGAACCAGTAACAGAAGAAGAAGTAATCAGGCTCCTTGTATCTTCTCGCCCTACCACTTGCACCAGTGACCCCATTCCACCACATCTCCTCCAGTTCCTTTCCCATGCTGTCACCACTCACCTAACAAAAATATTTAACCCCTCTCTCGCTTCCGGTATCTTTCCTTCCTCATTTAAGCATGCCATCATACAGCCATTACTTATAAAACCACCTCTCGACCAAAACTGTCCCGCTAGCTATAGACCTGTCTCTAATCTTCCCTTCATCTCTAAGCTGCTGGTTCATACCTGACTTATCTGCTATCTCTCCTCGACCCTTTATAATCTGGTTTCCGCTCTCTTCATTCTACTGAAACTGCCCTCACTAAAGCCTCTAATGATCTTCTAACAGATAAATCTAATGATCATTACTCCATGCTAATTCACTTGGATCTCTCCACAGCATTCGACACTGTGGATCATCAGCTCCTCCTCACAATGTTCCGTTCCATCGGCTTCAAGGACACCATTCTCTCCTGGCTCTCCTCCTAGCTCTGTGACCACAGGTACGGACTGGGACTGAAATTCAGCCCTGGCATTTGAAATCACACAGGCTCATGCTGTCCCCACCCCAAGCCCCACATGGGATATATTACTAATATTACCCTATATGGAGGAAAGCAAGATTTACTACAAGACCAATATTTCTAATGATTCCCGTGGTCTGCTGGGGTAAGTGACGGAGTCAGTGACTTTGTGCTCCATCACAACTCTTAAGACACTCTTGTGTCTTGAGAACACAGATTCTGCGAACTATGTAGCAGACAAGGTGGCCCACGACCAGACAGGCCCTTCTGGCATTTGCCAGAATTTCCAGATGGCCATTCTGGCCCTGACTCCTTTACTGTATCTTTTGCTGGCTCCTCCTCCTCTCATCTTCCCCTTACTGTTGGGGTTCCTCAAGGATCGGTTCTAGGCCCCCCCTCTTCTTTTTGTATACTGCCTCTATCGGTCAAGCAATCAGTAGATTTGGTTTCAAGTACCATCTCTATGCTGATGACACCCAATTATACACTTCTCCTGATATCATGCCAGCCTTTTTGGAAAACACCAGTGATTGTCTTACCGCTGTCTCTAACACCATGTCCTCCCTCTATCTGAAACTGAACCTGTCAAAACATGAACTCCTCGTGTTTCCTCCCTCTTCTAACCTACCTATGCCCGACATTACCATTTCTGTATGTGGTTCCACCATTACTCCCCAGCAACATGCCCGCTGTCTTGGGGGTTATACTTGATGCCAAGTTTTCATTCGCCCCCCCACATTCGATCACTGGCTCGCTCTTGTTATCTGCACCTCAAAAAGATTTCTAGAATTCGACCCTTTTTTACCTTCGACTCTGCAAAAACTCTTACTGTTTCTCTTATTCATTCTCATCTGGACTATTGTAACTCTCTACTAATCGGTCTCCCTCTTACCAAACCCTCCCTTCTCCAATTCGTCCTGAATGCTGCAGCTAGGATCGTATTCCTCACCAATCGTTATACTGATGCCTCTACCTTGTGCCAGTCCTTATACTGGTTACCCATCCAATCCAGAATTCAGCATAAACTTATTAGCCTCACCCAAAAAGCACTCCATGGCTCAGCACCACCTTAAATCTCCTCTCTCGTCTCAGCCTACCACCCTACCAATGCCCTCCGTTCTGCTAATGACCTGAGGTTAACATCCTCAATAATCAGAACCTCCCACTCCCGTCTCCAAGACTTTTCACGTGCTGCGCCAATTCGCTGGAATACACTACCCAGGTTTTTCCGATTAATCCGCAATCCCCACAGTTTTAAGAGTGCCCTAAAAATGCATTTGTTCAGACTGGCCTATCGCCTCAACGCATTAACCTAAATATCTCTGTGTGGCTCATTCAAAATTTTTTTACCAAAGCCAGGTTCCTCACTTCATGTTCTCACATGCTTTATGCATTTAATAGCCCTCTGTGTCTGTACTGTTACATATTTAGACTTTTAACTGGTTCATGCAGCAACAGGAACACCTGATTTTTTACACTATGGCTGGTCCAAACAATAAAAACAATTGTTACCATCCACCTTTCATGTCTCCCCTTTTTCCTTAGAGATTGTAAGCTTGCGTGCAGGGCCATCATTCCTCTTGGTATTGTAAGAAGGTTCCAGAACTTAGTCCTGGCAATATTGATGTAATTGTTTATTTTGTTATGATTGACATGTTTTGTGTGCAGTATATGTGACTTGACATTATTTAGATAGACTTGTAGAGACAGTGTAGTTATAGAGAAAGGACACTAGATGGGGGCACTGAGCACATTCATAGTGACTAGGAGGACACTAGAGGGTTAACTAGGGGGACATTAGAGGAATGGTTAACTGGGAACTAAGAGGAGATAGTTTCCTGGTTTTAGTTGAGCCGGGGGTAGCCTCTAGTACTGGTGAGGAGGCAGAATCCCTGAGAAGGGAAGTAGAGTGCATTGCCTACAGCAGCAGCAGGATCTTGCTGCCCAATATGGTGGTGACACCACAGCGGAGGTGAACAAATAAGAAGAAGTGAAAGTGAATGCAGGGCCCTATAAAGTGCAAATAGAAGGGTGTGACGATGGGCAAGGGAAGTTGACTAAAATACCAATTGTGACTAAAGAAGAAGAGCTGGAAAGTGAATCTGAAGAAGAAGAGCTGGAAAGTGAATCTGAGGAAGAAAAGCTGGAAAGTGACCCTTTGGACCCTAAGATGGCGACCGCCAAGATGGAGGACTCTGGCGCCAAAAAGTACTGTCCTTCTCAACAGGGAGAACTTCATGAGCATCACAGCGTCCGGATGGCGCCAAACCAGAGCTGTCAACAATGTCGGGTACGCCCCTGGAAGGAGTAGTATGTGCAGAAGGACTTTCACCCTTTCCCACCTAATGCTAAAAAATGGGTGGAGAGGCCAGTGAAGGCCCCACCCTTGAATGGGAGGAGCCCAGAAACAGAATACCTGGCAGAGGAACCGAGGAGGCCACCGGGATCTGGGCCTCAATGTAAGGAGCCAGAGCATCTTTCTGTGCCGGAGTCACCAGAGAAAGGAGTGCCGTTCCAGCGACATCAGGAGTCCGGGCGGAACCTTTGTCTCCTGAGCCACTTCCACAACAGTGGGGACCGGAAGCAGTGGCCAACTCCAAGGAGCTGAGAAGAACAGGCCATACCTTAATCAAAATGCCAGGAAGCTGTACCCATCGGACCGCAGGAGATGGAACACCAGTGTGCCCCGGAAGCAGGCACCGGCAGTGACCGTGAGCTGACGGAGCTCAACCCAACTGGAGGAGGATGCCGATGCCATGTCCAAGATTGCTGCTGACATCCATGAGGAGGAGGAAGCCGAGCCTCTGGAGACCCCGGCCTCCCGCATGCAGCAGTATCTGGAGGATCTGAGATCCGGCCGGAGCAGAGCCACGAAATCAAAGGAGGTGAGTGCATCTCTACATCAGCCAGTGGTGTACCACGTAGCCCCAACGCTTTCCCAATGTGGGGACATGAGGCCCAAGGTCCACGTCACAGAGCACCCACGCCAGGCATCCCCAGAAATCACCTTGCCCCCGCACTCACGTCAGGTTTTTGCAGTAAAGGATCCCAGCGGAGAAGATGTGGATCCACGTGCAGAGGCAATCGATGACACCTCTGCCACTGACCATGTTAATCACCCTGGAGACTCTGCAGCTGCAGAGTCCTCTTCAGCCTGCGCCAGGGGCCGGGCATCAAGTAGAAAAGCCGCGCAGGATGCGTGCTACTAAACTTACTGTGCTTAACCCTTTAAGTGCCTGTTGCACCAATCAGGACTGTTCCACTTCCCCCAGGGTAGGGAGCCCTGCAACGCTCCTACAGAGAGCCTATGATGGTCTACGGGACCTTTTTTGTGAAAATGTTTTTATTTTGTGTTTTTCTATGGTGCCTGTTGCGCTCATATTACAGGACTTGCCTTCTGTGGGGCCATAGGTCCATGGACTTTGGGACCAAATGCGGCTGCAGCAACAGTCTGCGTTTTATTACCAGGCAGTCCACACATGTAGCACTGGACTGTGCTGTACACCAAGGAAGGGGGTGTACCACTTTAAGAATTGCTAAAATGTAGATATGTTATAAAGATGGACTGATGGTGTGCCTGAGAGGACTGTTTCAGTGCACCAGTATGTAGTTCGTAAATAAGTTGTGCTCCCCTCAAAGGAAGGGGGAGGGGCACTCTTCTGGCAGAAGAATTTTGATATGGACGTGTGCGTCATCATGTCACCAAAAAGTGGACACTACTGTTTTTCCCAACTGAAGCATGGACATACGCGGTGCTCCCCTCAAAGGAAGGGAGAAGGTATCTTTTTGTAAGAAGTTTTTTTATATGGACACGTGCATTGTCACATTAAAAAGTGGACATTGCTGTTGCAGATCTCTACCTCATATTAAAAAAATGGACATTAATGTTTTCCTGTGTGGAGTATCTCTGTAGAGTGATAAGAATTTTGATGTGTGAGAAAAATGTGCAGTATATCTATGTTTTATAATAAAAGAATTTGATATATTTGAAGGTATAAAAAAAAGGGAGGATTAAAAAAAAAAGAAAAAAGGACAGTGAATTTACCTGTTAAAGAAAGAACTGTATATAGATATTTTTGAGATAATGTTTTTTTTTTATACTGCCAGGGACGGCAATGGTTTTAGGAAGGGGATATGTAAGAAGGTGCCAGAACTTAATCCTGGCGATATTGATGTCATTGTTTATTTTGTTATGATTGACATGTTTTGTGTGCAGTATATGTGACATGACATTATGTAGATAGACTTGTAGAGACAGTGTTGTTATAGAGAATGGACACTAGATGAGGGCACTGAGCACATTCATAGTGACTAGGAGGACACTAGAGGGTTAAATAGGGGGACATTAGAGGAGTGATTAACTGGGATCTAAGAGGAGATAGTTTCTTGGTTTTAGTTCAGTTGAGCCGGGGGTAGCCTCTAGTACTGGTGAGGAGGCAAAATCCCTGAGCAGGGAAGTAGAGTGGATTGCCTACAGCAGCAGCCAGTGGGAGAGCCACTGGAGTTGTCAGCCAGGGACTGGAAGCTGATGTGCTAGTGAAGCCAGTCTGTGGAAGAAGTCAGCCTGTATCTGGGAGCTGTTGAGCCAGGGAGATAAATAGAAGAGTCCCTGTGGAGACGACAGCCGGAGCCTGGGAGCTGTTAAGACAGGGTGTACAGTAGAAGAGTCCCTATGGAGAGGACAGCCTGTGTGTGGGAGCTGACCAAGTAGTTGAGTGGGCCACTAGCGGAGTGCACCGCCTGGATTACTACAGAGGGGTGAACAACCTAGTAGACGGGTACCTTCGTGGGCTGAAGTTGGTCGCAGGAAGAGAGGTCAAAGTGCCGTATTCACCGCGCTCCTTGTTCTGTTGTCATTGTGTGGTCCACCCAAGTGTGTCTGAAGAATTGATGTGCTGCTGTAGAAGAAGATGTATTGTTGGTACCGTGTCAAGAGTTCTAAAGGTGTGTTGGATGTGCTGTGCCCTGAGGAAAATAAAGTTGAACTGTTAAAAGTTATTCCGGCCTCTGCCTACAGTCTTTTGAACCTCAGAAGTGAGCAACGTACCAGGGATGGAGCAGCCTCCAGCACAGTGAGTACCGGAGTAGCTGATGAGGCTACCCCCCAGCGTCCAGTGTATTATAGTATCTGTTTTGATCTATGCGTTTATTGTTATGCTATAATGTCTATTGTCTGTAGAAGTCCCCTCTATAATCTAAATTGTTGCGGAATATCTTGGCGCTATAGAAATAAAATAATAATTATTATTATTAATTTCCTTCTGGCAGCGGGGCTCTCAATGCCAGCGTTTCACAATGCCGTTAACCTGCAGATTAACCCCATATCTGCAGGCGTTATTTTACATAACAGGTTCCTTTTAAACATATAGCATCATAATATTACATACTGTCACTGATGTACAGTATGGAAAAACATCCCAGCAAACGACAAGCTATGAAACCATTGCTGCATTGTGTGGACTGTTTACCCCTCTGTAGTATTCGAGGCATGCGACATTGCTGATCTGGAGCACTACAGCAGTCGCTAAGATAAAACATGGACAGATCATTTCTTCCACTTTTGGCTGATGTATGAGAGACATAACCAATAGCCATAGAGTAAAAAAACTCTTTCCATCTCCTGCCTGCCGAGAAAAAAAAGTCAAAGAATAATATCCATTTATGTATATCTACAGTATGTATGCATTTTTTTTTATTACAAAATCAGTGTTTATTCTCAAGGCAGCACTTCAAAAGGCAAATAGATCAAATACAAGTACAGTAGGTCTAGTGCTTTTTTGCAGATGGTCATCATAAGGCAAAGTCAAAAAAGATAAGCTCCAACTATAAGGACCCCCATTGTATCCTCAGGCAGTTCCCTTCTGCTCAATGCATCTTCCCTGTCACTTTTCACAAATCAATATGGCACATACGATAGATCCTTACATCAAGACTCCGGACTTCTGAAGCCTGTATCACGCTATGCACTAAATAAATGGACTGCACCAGCTTGTAATTGTTCAGATCTGCCTAAGGGTTTGCGTGGACCCCTAGAAAAAAGAAAAGAACATAACGGAAAGGAAAATTTGTATTAAAAAAAATGCATATATTGACCAAACGCTTGGTCACTTTCCTGCTGCGTGATGAAAAAGAAAAGGAACCTAGTCTTGTATCAAACGCTTCTGTCCTTTTCAGAGAGAGATGATACTTTGTGGGAAGTTCTGGGATTGTGCAGGTCTGAGGTCAGCTGGTGGGAGAAGATAAAAGTCGGCACACTTCGCTGTTCGGCAGGTGGGAAATGAATCGCAGTGTATCAACTTGTAATGAAATAAAAAAGTACAACAAAAGGCAAGTTACCGTAGTTTTATTTTAACAGTTAAGTGGCGGCAACACATGAATGATTCTCTCTGTTGATATCCCATTTATTGAGAAAGTTGTAAATGTTCTCGGAGTTAAATAAAAATGCAAATAAGAACATTTTCTTCAAATTAGATTCAAAAGTCAGTCCGGTATTGTGAATTGTGGAATCTGTCGTAACCTGTTTTTTCTTGTCTTTGTTGTACCTTTTAGTGGTTCTATTAAAAGTCCCTCCAAATCCACATAATGTATTGCTTTTTTAAATGAAATATAATGCAATGGAAGCTAAAATATATAATAAAAATACATAGAGAAAATACAGTTCCAATACACCCTCACAATTAATCTGAGCCCTAAATGAGAATGTAGAAAGAAGTCATTTCTATGGAAACCTGAAAAGAAAAGATGAACGTTGTACATTTGTATGTTGCATTTTTGTAGAACTAACATATTAGACATTTCTTTAAGCAAATCTGGTAACAGGTGATTATTAAGAGTAAACTGTCATGTGAAAATGGACGAAAAACACTTTCTGTCCATTAAATGATCTTTTACCAGTTTAACTCTGCATTCTTCATCAATAATTTTCAGTTGTCTCTGAGCTAGTGGGTGCAGACTAGCTGCTCTGATGTCTCCCATACACAACACACGCAGAGAAATGAGGGATTCCTGCTCCCCTGCCACTATTTTTCACGTTTCCATAGACTTCAACTTTAGTTAAACACTTCATAGAGCCCATAGTTTATCTCATTTAAACAAGATAGCTTTGAACTGTTTTTCTGAATAGATGGAGAGTTCTGGAGGAGGGAGAGAAGATGATGTTCATAAGTGAATAAATAAGCAAATGGTATCATCCAGTTGTTAATTTATGCAGACCTTTCTAGGAGAAATAATTGATAATTCCTGCTCTTATTTTTCTATGCAGTACATCTTCAGAAGCAGCAACAGTATGGCAGTCATAAGACAGCAATACTTAGAACAGTTGAGAAATAAACACTTAAGAGCTGCAGCATTCTGTGTGTGTGTCTCCATCTGCTTTTCTCTTTCTCCCCCCCTCTATTTCAACTTGAAAATGCAGCTGTATTCTGATCCCTCAGTGAGTTGGCATAAACAGACATTAGGGATTCCTACTTTTCTGTACACGCAGCAGATATTCAGAAGTAGCAGCAGCAGCATGGAATATATTTTACAGCAGTACTGAGCAGTGTAGATGTAAATCCTGCACTGAAATAAGACAAAGTTTAACTTCCCCTTTTCTCTCTATAGATTTTAAAAGCAAACTATGACCTGATCCTTCAGTAAATTATTAGTCTGCCTTGACTTGAGCTGGACACATTTTACTTGTACCTTTAAGAAGAGAGCTCAAGTAGCAAGATGGGGAGAAGTTGTTGATGAGGGGCAAGGCACAAACAAAACATGAACTGAACGCAAGTAAGTATGTTGTAGGGATTATCCAAGGAATAATTTAAATTTCAAAAGTTCTGAAATGCTAATAAAACCTATTTGAAAAGTAATTTATTTATAGAATTTCACAATAAAAAATTCCATTTTATCATTCATTATTTTTAACACTCACATGTCCCTTTTAGTACGGCTAGACAGAATCAGTCTCCTTCTCCCTCTAGAAGCTGACAATATAGTCTTTTCCCTACAGCTTTATTGGCATGGTACTGCTGAGGCTCCTTCCCAGGCAACAAGCTATTTCTTAAAATGAGGATCCCTTTGCAGAAATCTGACTCTTAAGGCTGTGTGCCCACGTAAGTGTTTTTGAAGCGGTTCTGCTCCGTCCAAAATTGTACACACACAACTCTGCTACATCCACCCTGTAAACCCCTCCTGACCCCACACAGAAACTTTACCTCATCCAGCACCATGACAACCAGAGTCCTGCAGACACGGAGACCCCTGATCATGTGACCCCTGACTCCTCCCCTCCTGTGAACTCATCACAGGTCCTGTGCGCACAGAAAAGAACAGCCTAGGACGTCATTGCAGGCTGTGGGGGGGCTGCGGTGGGTCTATCTGGGAGGGCGAGGATGGGGTTGGTGCATGGGGGTGTGATGGCTCAGTGCAGTGCAGGAAGAATAGACTTCCGGGCGGGACATGGGGGGGGGGGTCAAAAATGGCACTGTCCCGTGAGAATCGGGATAGTTGGGAGATATCATGGTCTGACCTGCCGGGCCCCTGACTCCCCCCGGGCCCGGTCGCAATGGCGACTGCTACAACCGTGGTAGTTACACCCCTGCTGCTATCTGATTTTTTGAGCCCCTCAAGTGCACTGCTGTGATCAACTTCACCATGTTTTCTGCCCAGGAAAATATTGTTCATGATATCTCCTGTAAGTGAGGGTGCCTCGGACCTCCCTGATGCAGGAAGAAGGATACTGTGGTAGGATTGTCCAAAAAGATTCTGACTTGTCAATCTTTTAGCTCTTCCTGGCATCTCTTCAGTGCTTTCCAAACTGCTTTGAGCTCCCTGTGGTTCGAGAAGCTGTTGTGCACTGATGTGGACCATGTTCCTTGGAGGTACCATCCTATGTGGGCTCCCGAACCTCTGAGGCTTGCATCTGTGGTGATGCTTATGCATGGTGACACTATCCAGGGTCTTCCTTTTCCAAGGTTTGTTATTCTGTTCCACCAAGACAGAGACTGCTTTACTTCTTCGGATATTAGCATTCTGCTGTCCAGAGATGCCTCTTTGCCGTCCCAGGCCAAAAGGACCTCCTGCTGTAGGTTTCTTGAATGGAACTGACTCGATTGGATGCTGGGAATGCATGAGGTCATTAAACCTAGGATTCTCATGGCTTTCCTGATTGAGATATACTTTCACTTTTGAATAGCCTGTATCTCTTCTCTGATTGTCTCTTTGTGTAGTGGAAGGAATGAGTTCGGAATCTAGGAGTACACCCAGAAACACCTTCTTCCTTTCTGGTTTGAGACTTGATTTTTTCATGTTTACTCACCACTCCAGCCTCTCCAGGACTGATATGGTTGTTGTTAAATATTCCTTCATCTGCTCTGGCGAGTTGGCTACTAGGAGTAGTTCATCCAAGTATGCGACAATGAGGACGTTCTCATAGGAAGGCCATTATTTCCACCATGAGTTTTGTAAAATTCGGGGTGCAGAGGAGAGACCAAATGGCAGACACCAGAACTGGAAATGCTGTACCTTCCCCTAGTTCTTTATCGAAAACCTGAGGTATTTTCGGTGCAATGTAAGGTTGGTAATAGCCACTCTTTAAATCCAGCGGGCTCATCACAGAGTCCTTTTTTAATCAGAGGACTTAAGTGACTCCATTTTGAACTGTTTGTAGATCACCTACCGGTTTAGTGGTTTCAGGTTGATTATTGTTCGGTGCTCCCCTCCTGACTTTTTTATGGAAAACAGACTGGAGTAGTGTCCCTGGAATTATTGGGAATGTGGCACCTGAACTATGAACTGCAAGTCTATAAATGCTCTTATATCCTTCAAGAGTCTCTGGTGGACCACTGTAGACTGGGTAGAAGTTTTAGTAGTATCTTTTGGGAAGTGACTAGGTGAATTCTATCCTGTACCCCAGAGTGATTGTCTGCAGAATCCATGGATTTTTTGGTAATTTCCTGCCAGCCCCCAGGAAGTACTGAAGTGTCTCTGGCGTCATTGTCTGCTGGGTCTTGGTCCTTAATCCTGAAAGGAGCCTCTACCTCTGCCACTCTTGGGGTAGCTCCACCTGCCTGACTTCGCCTTCCCTCTATAGTCCTGCCTGGGATGAGAGCGGGTCCTCCAAAAGGTCGGCACCCCCTTTGGTTTTTCTTCGGGGAAGCCCTTCTTTTTATTAGATGCTTTTTCAAGCAACTCATCCGGGACTGGTCCGAACACAGGTAGGCCAGAGAAGGGTATCGAGCATAACTTATTTTTTAACTGGGTATCCCCTGTCCATGATCTTAACCGCAAAGCCCGCCTTGCCGTGTTTGATAATGCATTATTTCTTGCTGCAAACCAGACTGACTCTGCGTAAGCGTCTGCCATGAAATCGGTCGCCATCTTTAGAAACGGTAGCGATTTCAAGATTTCTTCCCTGAGAGTCTTGTTTTTAATATGACTCTCTAGCTCATCCATCAATAAACTCATAGACCTTGCTACCAAGGTGGCTGCTATGTTTTCTTTTGTAATGGCTGCCGACAATTCCCAGGCCTTCTTAAGGAGGTCTTCCGATCTCTTGTCCATTAGATCCTTTAAGCCAGAGGAGTCCTCAAAGGGAAAATCTGTTTTCTTAGAGACCCTTGATGCTGGAATGTCAATTTTTGGGACTGTCTCCTATACCTTGATCTCTTCTGGATCGAAGGGAAGGTGGTACTTAAAATCCCTTGGGACCACCAGCTTTTTCCCCACATTCTCCCTCTCTTCCAGTATCATTGCTGTTATGTGATTATTAACTGGGAAGATTCTGTTCCTAAGGGTTCTTAGACCCCTGAACATTTCATCTTGGCTCACTGGAGTCCTCAATTTTCATGGTGCCCCTAATAGCCTGTAAGAGCACGTCCGTGTTCTCCGAGGAAAACAAGTATCTTTTCCTTTCCTCAGGAAGCACTACTAAGGAATGGAGATAAGCGACTTTGCCTTTTTCAGGGTCAAGTCGGGTTTCATGAAACCCGACTTTCTCAAAAGTCGAGTCGAACGAAATCGGCCGACTATAGGTAAAAGTCGGGGTCCGACTGAAACACGAAACCCAATGCAAGTCAATGGGGAAGCAAAGTCGGCATGGAGTGGAGGACAGTAAATACACCTCCTTGCCCATTTGAATGCCAACAACATCAATTCTTATTACTTAAGCTTGTCAACCTTAGTTTACTTTATAATAATAGTTACGCATTGAAAACTGGGGGTTATTTGGCTAAAGTTGGGGGGGGGTAGGGCTGGCTCCAGGATTTCGTGTGCCCCAGGCCAAAGAGTGTCAGTGCGCCCCTTTAACACATACCACAATTCATGATGCTCCAATACGGCACAGAAATAAAGGTAAAGTACAATAAAAAATACTTCACTTCTTACATGACATGACTGATATCTATTTTAAATTCTACAATAGCTCAAAAAAACGGACAGTATATTACTCCATACAGTATTATGGCCACCACATGGTGCGCCATACAGAATAATGAGCCCCATATATTTCTCCAAACGGAATAATTGGTCCCATATAATGTTCCATACAGTATATGATGAGCTCCACATAATGCTACAGTATATGATGGTCTCCATAGATGATGCTCCAGTGTGTTATGGGCCCAAATAATGCTCCATATATAATGGGTCCCATTTCTAATGCTCCAGTGTATAATGGGCCCATAGGTGCTGCTCCAGTGTCTGATGTCCCCTATTTGGAATGCTCCAGTATATGATGGGCCTCATGGATGATGCTCCAGTGTATGATGGGCCCAAATAATGCTCCATATATAATTAGCCCCATTTCTAATGCTCCAGTGTATAATGGGCCCCGTAAATGCTGTTTCAGAGTCTGATGTCCCCCATTTGGAATGCTCCAGTATATGATGGGCCTCATGGATGATGCTCCAGTGTATGATGGGCCCAAATAATGCTCCAGTGTATAATGGGTCCTATAGATGCTGCTCCAGTGTCTGATCTGCCCCATTTAGAATGCTCCAGTATATGATGGGCCCCATGGATGATGCTCCATTGTGTTATGGGCCCAAATAATTCTCCATATATAATGTGCCCCATTTAGAATGAATCCAGGCATGGTATGTGAAAAGAGCTCCATGGAGTAATCTGAAGTGTGGGCTGCCGCATCCTTCACTTTTGGTGTGGGTGAAGGACCCAAGGAAAGGGGTTGCTCCTGACCAGAAGCCTGCACTGACGACTCAGTGCTTGCATTTTTTGAAACTTCTGAAGAGGAGGCGATAGAGCTGGAGGCTGTTTCAGCAATGTAAGGCAAAACCAGTTCCTGATGCTCCGGCTACAGACGCTGTAAGTATGGATTTGACCGTAATACTAAATGTCGAACAAAGGTATTGTATAACAAGATAGAAGCTGTATATAGTATAGGGTAAAATTTTTATCTCCTTATATATAGAAGGAGGAAACCACACACGCTCACTCAGTATGGATTATACCGTAATAAAAAATTTAGAACAAAGGTACTGTATCAGCAG
This sequence comes from Dendrobates tinctorius, assembly GCF_039654945.1. Classification (NCBI taxonomy): domain Eukaryota; kingdom Metazoa; phylum Chordata; class Amphibia; order Anura; family Dendrobatidae; genus Dendrobates; species Dendrobates tinctorius. Next base: position 23,629,080 of record NW_027361754.1, on the reverse strand, counting down.
ATACCAGGTGTATCCAGTCTAGGGGTAATTGTACATTTCCGTCTATATTTCCGGAGTCAGACACAGACACTCACAGGCTCAGTATGGATTACACCAGAATATAAAAAGTAGAAAAAGTGAAATGTATTTGAAGCGTGCACCAGTATACATTCTTGGGGTACTTTTAAATCTTCGTATATATTTCAGTCTCAGTAAGCCAGTCCAGACTCTCTGCTACTGGAAATTAGATGGATACAAGTACAGACGGAAAGTCGAGTGTTTGCAGAAATTTGGGAATTAATAATCACGGGAAAACCTCCCGGTAGATTTCGCAGAGGCGATGCTGACCCTCAATTACTTTGTCTGTGGAGACAGCAAAAACGTTTATTTGTGAGCAAAGGATTGCTGTATCGCAGTAGCATGGATCCTATCACCGTTACTCATCTCCATCAAATTGTGATCACAGGGAGACATGTAGACATGGTCCTCACTGCCTATTATGATCTGTCTGGTCACTTTGGAGTGCAAAAGACAGAAGCCAGAGGCTGTAGGCAATTCTATTGGATTGGCATGAGGAGACATTGAAAAATGGTGGCAGGAATGTCACACGTCTGTGACTGGGAAAACTGTGAAAGCTGATCATAAAGCACCACTGCATCCGATTGTGAGTTGACGTCCATTACAAATGGTAGCCATTGATTATCTGAAGGTAGAGGCCAACAGGACAGGCCATAGCCACATTTTAACCATCATCGATCAGTCCACCAAATTTGTAGTGGCCGTCCCTGTGAAGGATTTAACTGCCCAGACTACACAGCGGTGGAGCAGGGAGAGGTAAGTATTGCAACTTCCAATTCCTGTGGCCATGAGCAAGAAGGGGGGGCCCACTCGTGGGCGACGGTACTGGAACAGGGCCCCTCATAGTACGCCGGTGTGTCTGATGGCGAGTGGGCCCCCCCACCGTCAGAGACACTGTATTGTACTATGAGGGGCCCTGTGCCAGTGCCGTTGGCGAAGAGTTGGCCCACCCACCTGTTCAGAGCAACGACACTTGCCCGGGTGCGCCAGGTGGTGAACCAAGCCCTTGGGGGGGCAGCCCTAGGCTTTCATTCTAGGTAAAAATTTAAATCTCCGTATATATTTCCTTAGTCACAGACGGTCTCCCAGTATGTATTTGACCGTAATCCAACCAGCAGATATACGGTACTGTATCAGAAGCGGACAGCTCTATACGGTGTATGTATGGAAAAATGAAAATCTCCATCTATTTTTTTATGGAGTCACACCCATATATCATGTATTTGTCCGTGATACCAGCCGGTACACGGTAGTGTGTGAGGAGCATACAGCTCTATACGGTGTATGTATGGAAAATTTTAAATCTCCATCTATTTTTATACAGAGTCACACACACATGCTGTCTCTGTATAGATTTGACCGTAAGACAAACGCCAGATATACGATACTGTTTGAGAAGCGGACAGCTCTATACGGTGTATGGAAAAATTGAAATGTCCATATATGTATTTACGGAGTCTCACACACACATGCTGTCTCTGTATAGATTTGACCACAATACAAACAGCAGATATACGATACTGTTTGAGAAGCAGACAGCTCTATACGGTGTATGTATGGAAAAATGTAAATCTCCGTCTATTTTTTTTACCGAGTCACACACAGATAGCATGTATTTGTCTGTGATACCAGCCGGTACACGGTAGTGTGTGAGGAGCGTACACCTCTATACGGTGTGTGAAAAAATGAACGCTCTGTAACTGTGCAGAAAATCAAAATAAAAGTTTTTTTGCTTTTAAAAAAGCAGTCTGAACAGCAGTGTGCTCACAGCAATGCAGCTATCAGGTAGCCTTATAAGGCAGCCTAATAACCACCGGTGCTGCTGCACACACAAAAATCCTCCCCTGTCACTGTACACTAACTGTACAGTTGAAATCGCTATCAGAAGAAGCACAGTTTTTTTTTCTTTGTAACCTAATGCTCTCCCTATTGAGAATCAGCGGCAGCAACCTCTCCCTATGCTAAGATCGGCAGAAGTAAAATGGCGGTAGGCAGTCAGGGCTTTTATGATGGCTTTTTGTGATGCTACACAAAGCAAGCCAATCACACGAATGCCCTTCTCTAAGATGGTGGTGGCCGCTGCCGATGTCATCGCGTTGCCCACTGTGTGCGTCCTTGATGATTGGCTGAGAAAAGGCGCTGGAAGCATCATGGGAAACGTGACTTTGGGACTTTGGCGAGCGGGTCGGCGACCTCATGGACGACTTCACGCTATGGTCGGGTTTCGATCGGCGAAACCCAACTTTAGCGAAAGTCGGCGACATATGAATTTGACCGACCCGTTTCGACAAACTCTACTGAGGAACCCTCGCCTTCTCCAGCATCCGGATCAGAATAGCCAGATACTTCTCCTTCCTCTGAGCTTGGATTCCATGTCCCATCTGGGTCTCTTAGGACGGGGGGATTGGGACAGAGTTAGAGTGGAAACTGTACTCCGTACCTCTTCCCTAATCATGGTCTTTACAATCATTAGCAGTGAGGTCTGCTCCTCATTAGTAATTTGGAAATGCAATTTTCACAGAGCTTTTTATCGTAGCTCTCTGTTAATCCGACATTGCATACGGTACATCTGTTAGTCTTCCTTTTGGACGCTGAACTGGACCGTCAATATATGAAGAAGGCCCCTGGAGCTATTTAAATCTAGTGCCAGACACTACCATTTACTCACATGGTCCAAGGATGGCTCTAAGGACTGGACATCAGAACGGCTAGCACTCTGCATACTAAGTCAAGTGTGGTGCCAGCTGTCCACCTTTAAGTAGTCAGCGTTACTCAGTTTCAGCATTTATGATTCGTCATCTTTCCGAGCCCAGCTGCTGTTGATTGTGGATGATGCCCTGCCGGTGTTTTGGCCAGTCTGCGCATGCTCCGCTTGGAACGCACGCTGATCGCAATAGAAAAGCTGTTATCTGGCACCATCTTCCCATCTTGTCCCCCGGAAGTCACATGACAGGCGCGCCCACCGACGATGCGGTGCGCCAGAAGTTACCCAGGGATGTGCGTTGCCGGCCAGAAGCCAACGCCACACGTGAAGACTGGAACTAGCATCCGCCCATGGCACCCTGGAGAGGGATACGGCGTACAGCTCGACCGAACACTGAGGAACCTCTCGGGTATCAGCATGATGTCCAATCCTGCCTGTCGGACACAGACTCTGCAGCCCCAGAGCCCTCTAGAGAGGGATGCAGCTGCGCCCGGGAGCCATCAGCTCGACCGGGCTCTGACACCTGGAGGGAACGTCGGAGAGGCTCTCAGGTGTGCAGACCTTATCCAAATCTTCACACCTATGTGCTCCACTTCTGCGTTTGTCCCTGATAGGGACAGGAAAAAAATTGAAGGTTGGTGGTGGGGAGGGTAATTTCACCTCTTCTGTGTTCCTGTCCCTATCAAGGATACGAAGTATTACCTCCTGGTGCTGCTGTAAGGAGGGATGCCCTTGAAAAATACCATTCTACTGCTTTATAGCATTTTTTCTGCCCTCCTGGATTCACATCTACACTGCTCAGTAGTACTGCTGTATAATATTCTCCATGCTGTTACTGCTTCTGAACATATAGTGGCAGAAAGGCAGGAATCCCTCAAATTTGCGAGTGCTGTGGAAGATTTCATAGATTTCTAGTCTGCACCAACTAGTCTGCACAATGAAAGAAATCCATAGGATATTAGTCATATATTGGCTATTAATAGTGTTATGTCTCTTGTATGCACACAACAGGTACACTTAATAAATGAATAAAGCAAAGAATTTTTGATAAATTAAAGAAAGGCTCAAAAGGCACTTTTGGCAGTGTGGTCAGATGCCAATTCCTGCTGCATGTCATCTGCTGGTGTAGGTCCACTGTGTTTTATCAAGACCAAAGTCAGCGCGGCCGTCTACCAGGATATTTTAGAGCACTTCATGCTTCCTTCTGCCAACAAGCTTTTTGGAGATGAAAATTTCATTCTCCAGCAGGACTTGGCACCTGTCCACACTGCCAAAAGTACCAATAACTGATTTAAGAACAACAGTATCACTGGGCTTGATTGGCCAGCAAACTCCTCTGACCTTAACCCCATAGAGAAATTATGGGGTATTGTAAAGAGGAAGATGAGAGACACTAGACCCCAGAATGCAGACAAGCTGAAGGCTGCTATCAAAGCAACCTGGGCTTCCATAACACCTCACAGGCTGATCGCCTCCATGCCACGCCACATTGATGCGATGATTGATTCCAAAGGAGCCCCGACCAAGTATTGAGTGCATTCACTGAAAATACATTTCAGTAGGCCAATATTTTAGCTGTGAAAATAATTTTTTCAAGCTGATGTTATAAAGTATTCTAATTTACTGAGATAATGACTTTTGGGTTTTCATTGGCTGTAAGCCATAATCATCAACATTAACAGAAATAAACACCTGAAATAAATTACTCTGTTTGTAATGACTCTATAGAATATACGAGTTTCACTTTTTGTATTGAAGGACTGAAATAAATTACATTTTTGATGATATTCAAATTTTGTGAGATGCACCTGTATGAGTTAGACTTAACAAAAGTTAAGTGGGTGTTATCAGACACTTTTCACTGGGGGTGTGCACTTCTCCCTGATGAAATAAAAAAACATTAAAGTTCAAGTGGGTGTTAGCTCATTGGGTGCAAATACTTTGCTTTAATCCCTGCAACTCACAGGTGAAATAAAAAGGAAAAAAAAATTATTCTGCTCTGCAGCCAAAATTACATTGTGTATCCAGCTTAACCCCTTTCCTACATTGGGCGTAATAGTACGCCCACGTTGGAATCCCTCCCTTTGATGTGGGTTCTGGTGCTGAGCCCACAGCTGTCCTCGCACATGTCAGCTGTTTGAACAGCTGACATGTGACTCTAACAGCCGCGGGGGGAATTGCGATCCACCCGCCGGTGGTCGGCACATAACAAATGAGCATTTCTGCCATGCACTGGTGATCTGATCATCGCCTGTGGGTAGCACAGGCAGACAACTGCAGCTTCTAGTCTCCCATGGAGACTTTTGAAGCATGCAAAAAGTAAAAAGAAAAAAAAATTAAAAAGAAATATACTGTGTATATATATATATATATATATATATATATATATATATATGTATATACAGTGTCTTGCGAAAGTGTTCGGCCCCATGAAACTTTTCAACCTTTTCCCACATATCATGCTTCAAACATAAAGATACCAAATGTTAATTTTTGGTGAAGAATCAACAACAAGTGCAACACAATTGTGAAGTTGAATGAAGTTTATTGGTTATTTAAAATTTTTGTGGAAATTCAAAAACGGAAAAGTGGGGCGTGCAATATTATTTGGCCCCTTTACTTTCAGTGCAGCAAACTCACTCCAGAAGTTCATTGTGGATCTCTGAATGATCCAATGTTGTCCTAAATGACTAATGATGATAAATATAATCCATCTGTGTGTAATCAAGTCTCCGTATAAATGCACCTGCTCTGTGATAGTCTCAGGGTTCTGTTTGAAGCACAGAGAGCATCATGAAGACCAAGGAACACAACAGGCAGGTCCGTGATACTGTTGTGGAGAAGTTTAAAGCTGGATTTGGATGCAAAATGATTTCCAAAACTTTAAACATCCCAAGGAGCACTGTGCAAGCGATCATATTGAACTGGAAGGAGTATCACACCTCTGCAGATCTACCAAGACCCGGTCGTCCCTCTAAACTTTCATCTCAAACAAGGAGAAGACTGATCAGAGATGCAGCCAAGAGGCCCATGATCACTCTGGATGAACAGCAGAGCTCTACAGCTGAGGTGGGACAGTCTGTCCATAGGACAACAATCAGTCATACACTGCACAAATCTGGCCTTTATGGAAGAGTGGCAAGAATAAAGCCATTTCTCAAAGATATCCAAAAAATAAGTTGTTTAAAGTTTGCAACAAGCCACCAGGGAGACACACCAAACATGTGTAAGAAGGTACTCTGGTCAGATGAAACCAAAATCGAACTTTTTGGCAACAATGCCAAACTATATGTTTGGAGCAAAGGCAACACAGCTCATCACCCTGAACACACCATCCCCACTGTCAAACATGGTGGTGGCAGCATCATGGTTTTGGCCTGTTTTCTTCAGCAGGGACAGGGAAGATGGATGGAACCAAATACAGGACCATTCTTGAAGAAAATCTGTTGGAGTCTGCAAAAGACCTGAGACTGGGACGGAGATTTGTCTTCCAACAAGACAATGATCCCAAACATAAAGCAAAATCTACAATGGAATAGTTCACAAATAAACGTATCCAGGTGTTAGAATGGCCAAGTCAAAGTCCAGACAAGAATCCAATGGAGAATCTGTGGAAAGAGCTGAAAACTCCTGTTCACAAACAATCTCCATTAACCCCTTAACCCCCAAGGGTGGTTTGCAAGTTCATGACCAGGCCAATTTTTTTACAATTCTGACCAAGGTCCCTTTATGAGGTAATAACTCTGAAACGCTTCCATGGATCTTGGTGATTCTGACAATGTTTTCTCATGACATATTGTACTTCATGTTAGTGGTAAAATTTCATTCAAATATCTTGCGTTTATTTGTGAAAAAAATGGAAATTTGGTGAAAATTGTTAAAATTTTGCAATTTTCCAACTTTGAATTTTTATGCCCTTAAATCACAGAGATACGGCACACAAAAAACTTAATAGCTAACATTTCCCAGATGTTTACTTTACATCTTTACATTTGTTAGGAAGTTATAAGGGTTAAAATTTGACCAGTGATTTCTCATTTTTGCAACACCATTTTATTTTTACGGACCACATCACAATTGATGCCACTTTGAGGGGTCTATATGATAGAAAATACCCAAAAGTGACACCGTTCTAAAAACTGCACCCCTTATGGTGCTCAAAACCACATTCAAGAAGTTTATTAACCCTTCAGGTGCGTCACAGGAATTTTTTGAATATTTAAAAAAAATGAACATTTAACTTTTTTTCTCAAAAAAAAATACTTCAGATTCAATTTTTTTTATTTTACCAAGGGTAATAGGAGAAATCGGATTGCAAAAGTTATTGTGCAGTTTGTCCTGAGTACGTTGATACATGATATGGGGGGGGGAGCCACTGTTGCGGCGCATGGCAGAGCTCAGAAGGGAAGGAGAGCTGTTTGACTTTTTCAATGCAAAATTGGCTGGAATTCAGATCGGACACCATGTCATGTTTGGAGAGCCCTTGATGTACCTAAACAGTGGAAACCCCCCACAAGTGACCCTATTTTGGAAACTAGACCCCCAAAGGAACTTGTCTAGATATGTAGTGAAAACTTTGAACCCACAAGGGCTTCACAGAAGTTTATAACATACAGCCGTACAATTAAAAAATCATATTTTTTCCACAAAAATGATCTTTTCACCCCCAATTTTTATTTTTCCAAGGGTAACAGGACCCTAAAAGTTATTGTGCAATTTGCCCTAAGTACGCTAATACCCTATATGTGGGTGTAAATGACTATTTGGGTGCAGGGCAGAGCTCAAAAGGGAAGCAGTGCCATTTGACTTTTTTGGCTGGAATTGAGATCGGACACCATGTCGCGATTGGACAACCCCTGATGTAACAAACAGTGGAAACCCCCCACAAATGACACCATTTCGGAAACTAGACCCCCCAAGGAACTTATCTAGATGTGTGGTGAGCACTTTGAACCCCCCCGTGCTTCACAGAAGTTTATAATGCCCGGGCGTGAAAATAAAAAAATCGTATTTTTTCAACAAACATGATCTTTTAGTCCCCATTTTTTTATTTTCCCAAGGGTAACAGGAGAAATTGGACCCCAAAAGTTGTTGTCCAATTTGTCCCGAGTACGCTGATACCTCATATGTTGGAGAAAACTACTGTATGGGCACACATCGGGGCTCGGAAGGGAAGTAGTGACGTTTTGGAATGCAGACTTTGATGGAATGGTGTGCGGGTGTCATGTGCGTTTGGAGAGCCCCTGATGTACCTAAACTATTGAAACTCCCCACAAGTGACCCCATTTTGGAAACTAGACCCCCCCACGGAACTTATCTAGATGTGTGGTGAGCACTTTGAACCCCCAAGTGCTTCACAGAAGTTTATAATGCCCGGGCGTGAAAATAAAAAAATCATTTTTTTCCACAAAAATGATATTTTTGCCCCCAATTTTTTTATTTTCCTAAGGGTAACAGGAGAAATTGGACCCCAAAAGTTGTTTTGCAACTTGTGCTGAGTAGGCTGATACCCCATATGTGGGGGTAAAACACTGTTTAGGCGCATAGCAGAGCTTGGAAGGGAAGGAGCACCATTTGACTTTTTCAACGCAGAATTGTCTGGAATTGAGATCAGATGCCATGTTGCGTTTGGAGAGCACTTGATGTGCCCAAACAGTGGAAACCCCCCATTATAACTCCAACCCTAACCCCAACACACCCCTAACCCTAATCTCAGGCCTAACCCTAGCCCTAACCCTAGCCCTAACCCTAATGGGAAAATGGAAATAAATACATTTTCTTTTAATTTTATTATTTTTCCCTAACTAAGGGGGTGATAACGGGGGGTTTGATTTACTATTTATGGCGGTTTTTATGTTTGGCAGCTGTCGCACGCTAAAAGCCGCTTTTTATTGTAAAAATAGTTTTTGCATCACCACATATTGAGAGCTATAATTTTTCCATATTTTGACCCACCGAGTCATGTGAGGTCTTATTTTTTGCGGGACAAGTTGACATTTTTATTGGTATCATTCTCGGGCATGTGACATCTTTTGATCGCTTTTTATTCCGATTTTTGGGATGCAGAATGAACAAAAACCAGCGTTTCATGAATTTCTTTTGGGGGTGCGTTTACACCGTTCCGCATGCGGTAAAATTGATAAAGCGGTTTTATTCTTCGGGTCAGTACGGTTACAGCAATACCTCATTTAGGTCTTTTTTTATGTTTTGACGCTTTTATGCAATGAAAACAATTTTACATAAAAAATAATTATTTTTGCATCGCTTTATTCTGCGAGCTATAACTTTTTATTTTTTTTGCTGATGATGATGTATGGCGGCTCTTTTTTTGCGGGACAAGATGACGTTTTCAGCGGTACCATGGATATTTATATGCATCTTTTTGGTCGCGCGTTACTGAACTTTTTGTTTGGCGGTATGATAATAAATCATTATTGTTTGCTTAGTTTATTATTTTTATTTTTTAAGGGGTTCACTAAAGGGGTTAACTAGTGGGACAGTTTTATAGGGCGGGTCATTACGGACGCGGCGATACCAAATATGTGTACTTTTATTGTTTTTTTTATTTCCAAAAATGAATTTATTAGGGAATATTTTTTTTTTTTAATTTATTTAGCGATTTTTTTAAAAATTATTTTTACACTTTTTTTTAACTTTATTACATTGTCCCAGGGGGACATAGCTGTCATGTGACAGATCGCTGATCTGTCACATCACAGATCACTGTGACAGATCAGCGATCTGTCACAGGCACTGCACAGGCTTTCCTCATGCCTGCGCTTTGCAGGCACTGAGGAAGCCAGCTCCCTGCAGGCCCCCGAAGGTCCCCGTCGCCATCTTGGATTCGGAGACCTGCAGGGATGGAGCCCCCCGCAGCAGCGCTGCACATTGCGCTGACGTGGGAGGCTCAGGGAAGCACAGAGGGAGCCCCCTCCCTGCCGATGCTTCCCTTTAACCCCCCGGTACACCGCGATCGTGTTTGATCGCGGTGTGCAAGGGGTTAACGTGTCGGGGGCGGTCCGTTACACATTGTCCCGGGTGTCAGCTGTGATAATCAGCTGACACCCGGCCGCGATCAGCGGCTCTCACCACGTGGGTGCCGCTGATCGCTGTGACGTACTATCCTGTCCCTGGGAATTAAGTCCCAGGGCAAATGGACGGAATAGTACGCCACATGACAGAAAGGGGTTAAACCTCACTTAGCTCGAGCTTTTTGCCAAGGAAGAATGGGCAAGAATTTCAGTCTCTCGATGTACAAAACTGATAGAGACATACCCCAAGTGACTTGCAGCTGTAACCGCAGCAAAAGCTGGCGCAACAAAGTATTAAGTTAAAGGGGCCGAATAATATTGCACGCCCCACTTTTCAGTTTTTGACTTTCCACAAAATTTTAAAATAACCAATAAATTTCATTCAACTTCAATTGTGTTCCACTTGTTGATTCTTCACCAAAAATTTACATTTGGTATCTTTAAGTTTGAAGCATGATGTGTGGGAAAAGGTTGAAAAGTTCCAGGGGGTCTAATACTTTCGCAAGACACTGAATAAAAGTTCAAATCACCCCCCTTTCGCCCCATTCAAAATAAAACAATAAAAAAAAATCAAACATACTCATATTTGGTATCGTCACATTCAGAATTGCCCGATCTATCAATCTATAAAAAGAATTAACACAATCGGTAAACGGCGTAATGGGAAAAAAATTAAAGACTCCAGAATTACGCTTTATTGGTCGCCGCTACATTGCAACAAAATGCAATAGTGGGCGATCAAGAGATCGTATCTATACCAACATGGTATCAATAAAACATCAGTTCAGCTGATGCAACCACTTAAATAAAAAAAAAACAAAACTGTACATGTTTGGCATCTATGAACTCGTAATAACCTGGAGAATCACAATGGCAGGTCAGTTTTAGCATTTAATGAGCATTGTTAAAAAAAAATAAAAAAAAGTGTGAAATTGCACTTTTTTGTTAATTTCACCGCACTTGGAATTTTTTCCCCGTTTTCCAGTACATAATATGTTAAAATCAATGGTGTTGTTCAAAATAACCACTATGACCATTATAATTATTATATAAAATGGTAATGGTTATTAAAAATATGTTAATGATTGCAGATCTAAACTGCAAAAGCATGCATCCCAAATATAGAGTGTGCTTGCTATCACTACATTGGGACAGGTAGAAGATCTTTCATTTGTAGCCCACTGTATTTTTTTTAAAGCTCTCTTAGATCTATGACTTATACCTAGGCCTTCCTGAATACAAAATTTCAGCGAAGCCTTATGGAAGTTACAGCAACAAATCCCCTTTTATTAGTTCTGGTAGCAGTGACAGAGAAATCGAGATGATTAAGGTTTGTATACAGTTGTAATAATGCATATGTTACCGTCGCCATAAATCTATCTTTATCTTTGGTTTTATACCAACATGGTTTTATCATCACACGTTGGTGTTTTTTGTTGCGTTTAACTCTTTTCTAGATTGGATTTTACACCTTGTGTCCCAGCATGTATTATTTGTAGGCACGCATGAGTTCTGTATGTGCAGTCACCAGGTTGGGGCTCATACATTTGGCCATAGACACATATTACCCCTCATTTAATTTTCATTTTTTTGGAGACCTTCAAAATAGAAGCGAGATATTCGAAAAGCAGTGGGCTATACCATTGTAGCGGCGAGATGCTGAATGTCATGAGCAGGAAGGGGGAAGCGGAAACACTACCATTTAGGGAATGATTTTGCCTTATACCTGGCCATTAAAAGCTCCTGTGGCCATCTACAATCCATAAAGTCCTACAGGAAAAAAGTAACGTGTCGTGCTGCTGGAACATTTAGAAATCGCAGGTGGGGATCTGCGCGGTACAGCAATTACCTGAGAAATATTACAGGAAATTATAGCTGAACATCCAAGAATGAGAGAAAGTGTTCTGTAACATAAGGGAAATTGAGAAATATTTATTTTATGCATATTATACACTAGGTACATACATGAATGCCCAATATTGCACCATTACACAAAACTGCAGCCCACTCAATGTGCATTCACCTCAATAGTATGTAAAATATTGTTATTATTTAACAGTCTTTGGCTTCGTCTTGAGCCATGGCAACTTGATGCATAAACGATTTGTAGGAAGATGGATATTATCCAAGCCTAGATAGGTCCACTAGGGTCTTCTCCTCAGTTATCTTGATTGTATCAAGCTATTGTGCTGCTGGCCTTCCTCTTCACCTAGTTCATTCTACTCTTCCAACTATGATGTCCTTCTCCAGTGATCGCTCTCTTCGTATGATGTGCCCAAAGTAGGCAAGTCGTAGCTTGGTGATCCTTGCTGTGACATGTCTGGCTTGATTTGTTCATTCTTCTTGCCATCCATGGTATTGATAACATCCATCTCCAGGACAACATTTTTAAGGCGCTGATTCTTCTTCTGTCCTGTTTCTTTGTTGTCCAGTTTTTCATCCATATGTTACTATAGAAGCCTTTTCTTCATCGCCAGTGAAAATAGTAGAGTAAAATAATGCTAAAGTTTATTTGGGGAGATTTACTAAGCTAAATGTGCCAGAATTTTCATTTTACATCAATAACTTGAGTTCACACAATAGCATAGCAGAAGTGTTTCAGACACTTTTTCCAGTTCTTGATAAGAGAACTAAGTGAAGGTCCTATCTGAAAGATACAGTAGCCTCTAAGATGCAGCTTCATGCCTCAAAAAGTCAAAAATTTTCACAAATTTTCGGCATAAACAAAAATCAACCAATCAATGTACAAAGAAAAATCCAACTCCCACTATCCAAATAAAACACTGGAAAGCTTTATTGAATAATATGATTTTTAATAATCCACAAAAAATATAAAGACAGAGTGTAGATATGCAACGTGTTGCAGATCAATTATTATTCTTCTTCATGGCAACAATAATTGGTGTAAATTTAAACTAGACAGCAAAAAGATGTGATCAAAAAGCATTAAATCACCTTTTAAAAATTTGTGTATTTTTAGACAATGTCTAAAAATTAGGATTAGTAAATCTTCCCCATTGTGTCTAAATGTGGTAAAACTACTTATTAAAAATGAGATTGTTCAACAGATTAAAAATGCTAATGGTATAAAATTAAGTAGATCTCTTAAACCTGATAATCTTACTTTTAAATTCTATTGCAGGATGGCAGAATAAGGCTGGAGTCACACTAACCTGCGCAAAAAACGCTCCGTATTTTACATGCGTAATACGGATGAATGACCCCTAAACAGTGCTCCGTAGGTCATCCGTAAGCAAGGTGTGGTCACGTATTTTGCGCATGTGTGCATCCGTATGTAATCCGTGTGGCATCCGTATGCAATCCGTATGGCGAGATTTTCCCACAGCCTTGCAAAATGGACATTTAACAGTTTTCTGGCCTGCAAACAATTTAAATCATTAGCCTGCACCCTATTTAGACACTCAGAAACAGGTGGCTGCCTCCATTCTGTACATTTGTCACCTTGCTTTCACGAGGTGTGTTGGTGTTCTTTGTGCAGCATGGCAGAGGGTCTGACATTCAATACAACTGAGCAGGTTCTCTTTACCTGGCTTTTGTCACGGCGCTTTGGCCAACCATATCCTGTGATAGTGGATCCGCGGAGGAGGAGACGCATGTGGGTACATCCACTTTTGAGGCAACGACTCACAAGAGGTCATTTTCACCGCCTCTATTTGTCTCTGCGGGAGCATCCGGAGAAAATTTACCAGTACTGTCGAATAAGCATTTCCACATTTGATCGCCTCTTGGAGACAGTGCGCCCTGGGATCACCTTTCAGGACACTATGATGCGCAAAGCCATATCTGCAGAGGAGCGACTTTTACTCACAATACGGTATGTACTACACAACCACATTCTCTGTTCATAATGTGTGTTAATTTTTGTTTTTTGGCCTTCTTGGACAAAGTTTAATACCCTCAACTTACTCAAAATATGTTTCACCTGACACAGCAGAATGTTACATATAATATGTCCTGCATATCACTTAGTCATTGTGCCACCAAATATGTGTGTGTTGTTCTCTCTCATTTCCTAACAAGTTTGGTCGGCATGTAACTGATTTTTTTTTACTTTAGCCATTCTAAAATGTACTATTTCTGTTGTTCTACAGCTTCCTGTCCACTGGCCTGTCTTATGCCGCCCTCCACCATGAGTTTCTCATTGGAAAGTCCACCATTTCAGGCATAGTGAGGTCTACATGTGCACAAATCTGGACAAGACTCCATCAGGTGGTCCTACCCGAGCCCAGGATGGAAGACTGGTTAAGGATTTCAAGGGACTTTGAGGAGGACTGCCAGTTTCCAAATTGTATTGGGGCCCTGGATGGCAAACATATCAGGGTGCGTAAGCCGCCGAACTCAGGCTCCCAATTCTTCAATTATAAACAATACTTTTCTGTTGTATTGTTGGCTCTGGTAGACCCTCAATACAAGTTTATAATTGTTGACATTGGGGCCTATGGAAGGACGGGAGACTCTAGAGTCTTCAATACTTCCATAATGGGTCGGCGGCTACGTACCAACCAGTTGGATGTACCACCACCACGCCAGCTACCAGGCTCCCCCGAACAATCAGTCCCTTATGTCCTTGTGGCAGATGAGGCCTTTCAGTTATCACGCAATGTCATGAGGCCATATCCCCGGCGCAACCTTGACCACAGGCGCAGAATTTTTAACTTGCGCCTATCACGTGCTAGGCGACTGGTGGAGTGTTCCTTTGGGATTCTTTGTGCCAAATGGCGGGTACTCCAGTCTGCCATTCAGTTGAGTGAGCAAAATGTGAATGAAGTTGTCAAAGCCTGTGTTGTTCTGCATAACTTCACCAGGATACATGATTGTTCCTCCTCTGATGGTGTTGTGCGTAGGCCGGACAATGTGCGCAGGGTGAGACCACCTATCATCCCTCAACGTAGACCGCTCTCTGGCCTCAAAGTGCGTGATATATTCACAAATTACTTTATCTCACCTGAGGGGGCAACTTCTTGGCAAGAGAATGCTGTGTCTATGTTATAATTTGTTTCTTTAAAAGTGTGTCTAAATATATATTACTCAAGCCTTTATGATTCTATGACTGTTTCATTGCATTGGTTGGTGTCTGTTAGTATCTTGTGAGGGATTGTGAAAAATCACACAGAGACGTTAACTAGAGTAGACAAATTTTTAGTTTTGCCTTTTTTTTTTTGTTTTGCTTAAAGGCAAACATAATTTTGCCATGAACACAAATTTGGCAATGGTCAAAATGACCCTTTGGGCCTTCTTTAACTTGGTGTAACATTAACATTACAGAAAAAAACTGCAACAAACATTATGCAGTAACAACATTGCTGCATGCCTACATTAACCTTGATTAGGCAACAAAGGGTCAGCTCCATCACCTACATAAAGTCAATAAGATAACACTCACATTTCCTCATAATGTTATCCAATCATAGAAAGATTCCACCATGACAGGCAAGGCTACCTCACATCTTTCACACAGATATTACCTGTCTGTAGAACAGACAATATTTAAGCATGCTATACTGGAAAGGATGAAAATACAAAACTCACTTGTTAAGACATAGAGAGAGCGTGATATTCTGAATGCTGGTCGCCTCAAATTGTTTTACTAGAGATTGTTAACAACAAAGTTGACTACTTAACTAAAGGCAAGCACGCCTTTCCTATGCATTAGCAAGTGACTAGTGTATTTTCATCCTTTCATGTAACAGTATAGCGCATTTAAATATTCTCTTTTATACACACATGTAATATCTGTGTGAAAGGCGTGAGGTAGCGTTGCCTGTCATGATGGATTGTTTCAAATGTTTGGAAAACATTGTTTAAAAATGTGAGTGTTAAATTATGTTCTAAATGTTGGTGAAGGAGAACACCTGTTTTTTGGTCTAGATTAGAAGCACCAGTTACATGTCACTGGACATCTCCAAACTTTTGAATCATAAATCCTCATATGTAGGGGAAGGGGAACGTGGTGGACCTGCCTGTGGGTGCTGCTGTACATTGTGGGCAACATCGCCCTGTGTGGGGCCATACTGTTGCCCATGATGCTGTAGTTGTCCAGCCTCCTGGGCCTGTTGGGGATACTGGCCAGAGTAATGATGATGGTGAGGGGCTTCTTGTTGGCTCTGGTAGGCCCGTGGCTCATACCCACCAAGATAGCCAGATCGTCCCCAACCAGGTTGGGACCAGCCTCCAACACTGGGTGGGTACAAGTGGCCATATTGGTGGGGTTGGCTTGAGGAAGACATTTGGGGCTGCGGAATAGAAGGATGGGTAGGGGGAGGAAGGGGTTGAGGTGTTGGCCCACGTATTAGGGGCTGTTCAGACCCTGCTTGACCAAGCATCTGTGTTGATGGTCTCATGCGCATTAAATTTCTTGGTGAGAGCTGCCACCTCTCCAGAAATTCAAACACCTCATATGGGGTATTGGGGGGGTGCTTGCATCAAGCAGGATCTGAATACATCCCCTAATACGGAGCCTGACCTCACGGGTAAGGGCACAGAGATAAAGGGTGAGGCTACGTGCATAGGCCTCCTCACCATCATCTGTAGTGACTCTGGACAAGTAATTCAGCACCCCTGTGTCCACATTGGTCCTGCTCTCTTGAATGGTGACCTGGCGCCTTCTTCTTATTCGCCGTGATGCTAGAGCAGCCTGTGGGGAGGGCCAGATCTGGGCAGTTGGGCTGCTGCTCAAGTTGCCTGGCTCTTCCAGGATGGGTGAGTTTGCAGCAGCAGACCGTCCTGGTGGTGTGTTGTGTAGGGCAGCCATTGTGTGTTCTGGTGATGCCTCCTCTTCAGCCATCCTTCTTGTAGGGGGAGAAGATGGGCCAGCCACCTCATCCCCTACAGGATCTATAATGGGCTCTGCCTCTGAGGCCGTTCCTCGATCCATAAGGTTGGATTGAGTTCTGTTATGAAATAGAACAGAGGCAAAAATACATCAATATTTTTGTCCCTGTAAAGTATTTGTGTAATGTTTTTGTGTCATGTGGTGTGAGGTATGTACTTACGGTCTCAGAGCCAGAATTGGGGCGAGGAAGTTCAGCTGGTCATAGTATATATATATGCGCTTTACATGTCCAGCATCCCCACTCCTGGACCGCTGCTGGCGTTCCCGGCGGAACTGGTCCCGGATGCTTCGCCAGCGTTTCATCACATCTTCCACTGCAATGTGACAGGAAAGATTGTCAAAATCACATATTTGAGAGGTCACATTTTCTAACAGTAGTCTAGGCATGGGGCCTTCTGGGGTGTGCGTTCTACCCATGGTGGCATATGTAATTGGGCCGATACCCAGGGTCGCATTAGCTCCACTGAAACTAATTTTATTGGCTAGGAGGATGAGGAGCTTGTGGCCTAACCCCTAATTATGGCTGTGTGAAGCCACGTGTCACATACTAATGTAACGGCCTCATGAGCTTAATAAAAGTACATGCACAGGAAGGGGGGGTGCTGATTCTAGATTCCTTTTATAGCGTGTGCTAAGGTTAATGATATTTTTATGGTTGCACTTACGAATTTTCTGCTGCTCATCACGTGGTCTGTCACCAAAGTCATGGTACATCTGGTGACAGATGCGCCTCCATGACGCCTCCTTTCTTGTGCGGTTCGCATAGTTTGCGTCGCGTGGGTCCCATATTTCTGGATGCTCCTGCACCAGCACAATGAGCATCTCTACATTAATATATGTGGACGCCATGCTGCTGCTGTACTCCGTGGAGGCTGACTTCCTGGATTTCTGGAGCGGTTTTTTAGCTCATTTGCATGTCTACGCTTCCTGATGATGGATTGGCCCATTTCCTGTTCACCAGCCAAAAGACCTGAGTATTGCTCGCAGGTCACACGTGTGTTCCATGTGTAATCCGTATTTTTTGCGCACCCATAGACTTGCATTGGCGTACTACGGGCGTAGTACGCTGACAATCGCAGCATGCTGCGAGTGGCACGGAGCGTAGGATACTGAGGAGAAATATACGCCTGGTGCGAGTGACCCCATAGAAAATAATTTGTCCGTGTCTAATGCGTGCTTTTTGCACCTCTCACTCTCCCGTATTCCTCGCCAGTGTGACCCCGGCCTAATTTTACAAAATTGAAATTAAATCTCTACTAATTAAGAGCTCCTCAGTGACCCTTCTCCCTGCTGTTGCTAAATCTCCACCCATGTAACCTGGCTGACAACATCTTAGGATGTATATTTAAAAAAATAAAACAGCTTATCTGTTTTGCAATAACAAAAAAAAAGCAGCAAATTTACCAAGATTTTGGAAAATGATAGCAAAAAGTGGCCCGATTGTTTAGCTTGAGCAGAAAAGAAAAGCAGCATGATCTCATAATGTGAACATATATTGTGTCCTCATCCCTGTTGATGAATCTCCACTAACCCAATAGCTCCTCAGTGTCCCCCCTTCCTGCACCTTAATTTCTGCCCAACAAGGTTTATTGTCAGTTCTTTCATGTTCCTCCTCCCTGCTGCTGAAATCTTACACTGCTCAGTACAATCTACAGGTGAAAACTGATTTTGCTTGGTTTCAGACTCATAAAATGCACTTTATAATATCAGGGATACACAGCCATTCTGATATGGATTATCACAGTAGCTACAACAGCCTCACCAGTACCAAGATAGATTTCATACTGCATGTAGTTTGTAATTGTAAAGAAAGTCACACGGCCATATAACTCAAATGAAAATCACAACGCATTGCTCGGACTGACTGTTGGCACTACCAACCTGAGCAAGACAGCTGCATAGAAATACATGCTGTCATGGTCAGGTGGGGAGAGCCATTGGCCAGTGAACGCATTGCGTTGTGATCCTCATCCAGGTTATTCAGCTGTCTGAGTCGCTCAAGACTAGAGATGAGTGAATATTTCAATATTCGGTTCGGATTACAATCGCCGAATTTGCAATATTCGTCGATTAAGTTGTTGAATATTCGCCGAACATAACTGAAAGCCATTCAGTTCAATTGGAGGCAAAAATAAACGCATGCACAACACTTAAGAATGGCCCCAAATGCTGCCAAAACACTTCAAATGAGGGACAGACACCAGGAAAGTGGCCTCAATTCACTCACAGTACAAATTGCAACATGGAATTGCAGCAATCAGCCAGGCATGAAGTATCGGGGTCTGGGACATCATTTACAGCTTTCAATTGAACGTCACAGTAAGACGAGGTGCGTGAGGGATCGGGGTAGGGCCCCTTTGCTAAGAGCGCTGATACCACATGCAACACCTCTACCTGCTTTTATGCTGAGCCACACTCAGGGGGCACAAATATCAGTTTTGTAGACTACCATTATAAGAAAAATTTACGGATAGTAACAAGGGTAGTTGAGTCCAAGGAAGTGGACTGAGGCCTCTGAGGCCTACTACTACAGGCAACATGCATGAAGGACATTCAACCAGGATTGTTCACATTTAAACAAATGAGGGCCTTACAGAATTAATTTCACCACAGTATACATAGTATAATTGGGACTGACAGGTCTTCCACTACACCCAATCCAGCAGATGGACACCAAACCAGGAGTGTTCACATTTCCAAAAATTACTGGCAGACACCACAAAAGTGGCAACAATTTCACCACAGTAGAAATAGTATAATAGTGTCCGACAGGTCTTTCACTATACCCATTCCAACAGATG
The DNA here is from genome assembly GCF_039654945.1 of Dendrobates tinctorius. Taxonomy (NCBI): domain Eukaryota; kingdom Metazoa; phylum Chordata; class Amphibia; order Anura; family Dendrobatidae; genus Dendrobates; species Dendrobates tinctorius. The sequence goes on along the minus strand of NW_027361754.1, from coordinate 23,609,634 downwards.
CACACTCAATCAGGAGTGTTCACATTTTAAAAATTGAGGGGCTGACACCACCGAAGTGGAATAACTGTCACGACAATAGAAATAGTATAATTGGGACCGAGACGTCTTCCACTTTAGCTAATCCAGCAGATGTAGACCTACCATGAGTGTTCACATTTCCAAAAATTTGTGTCAACATCAGCAGCAGTAGCCACAGCAGGCACAGAAGCCACACTAAAGATATTACATAGTGCAGCTACATGACATTAATGCATCACAGTAAAAAATGCAGTATCACCTAGTCTGTACAGTCTGCAATTGGGGTGAAAAAGTCCTTGGAGATCCATGACTTGTTCATCTTGATGAGAATTAGGCAGACTACACTTTCAGGGGCCAGCCAGCTGTGCATATCCATCAGGACACCAGCAGCAGCGCTGAAGACACGTTCTGAGAGAACACTGGCTGCCGGGCACGATAAAACCTCCAAGGTGTGACAGGTGAGCTCAGACCACTCTTCCATTTTGGAAGACCAAAATGTGAAAGGGTCCAAACCCTCCCTGATGGTATTTATATTCAGTTCTAGATACTCCTGCACCATCCTCTCCATTAGTTTACCACATGTAAGACTTGAACGCTGTTGTGTTGGTGTCAAAGGACTCACAGAAATTGCTTCTTCCACTTCCATCACCGGTACTGCTGCTAATGTTTTGGCTTTGACAAGCCGGAGGTTGGAATTCTAGAGCTGCAATGCGAACTCTGTGCTTCTCTGCTGTCTTGGGGAAAAGCTCTCGTAAGGTTGTGTAAAATCCAGCATTCACGGGTCCCTTTCTAGGGCGGGAATCATCTGGCAAAATTTGGTTTTATAACGTGGATCTAACAGAGTGGCAACCCAATAGTCAGTAGTATTCCTAATCTTAACTATTCTGAGGGCATATTGAAGATGAGTGCAGCAAGAAGGCACTCATATGTTGGGCTCTACCATGAGGTCAAAGCCCACGCTGTGTTGGTGGCTGGATAACAATGAGTGTTACACCCAGTCCCTGTACTGGCTCTGCATCTCGGTCTGTCGCTGCTCCCCATTCAGGGCACTCACCTCGTGCCTTGCACGCTGTGGCTGTGCAGCAGCCGACTCCCTGTGTGTCCCATCCTGCTTCTCAGTGTTCAGTTTTCTCCCCTTCCCCCACCTCCTGGCGTCCTGTCAGCAGGTCTTCAGCCAGAGCTATTAGGGCACGCACGCACGCCCCCCTGGCTTCTTAAAGGGACAGCGTGCATTTTTCAAAATAAGCAATTATCCAATGGCAGTGTACTGGCTGCTATTTCTGGCCTTGCCTCCATAGAGAGAGCGCCGGAGCAACGATGATCAATTATTGCCACATCCGGTTCTGTTGCTAACCTGTCTGCGCTGCGTAGCAGTCTCTGTGCATTTTCTTATGCTGTCTGTCTCCACAGAAATATCTGAATCCTGATAACCCTGGTTATATCTGCAATCATCTGGGCAAAAGCCATCCTGTTCCGCCAACAGCCATCCGAGTCCGAGAACCGAGTCAAGGTTGCCGGAGCCAGCTACACACCATCTACCCGGATCCAGGACCCGTCTCATTACGAACTCTGCTGTCATTTCTGTTATCCCTTTTGGTCCCGCAGGGATAGCTGCCACGTGTCCAGAGTCTAACTGGAGGTAGCACCTGTGTCCTCCGGGTATTCCATTCTGGTCCTGTCTGAGGGGCATTACTACGGGTACCCGGGGCTCACTAGTTACTCCCCCTTCAGAGCCCCCCGTTCCGTGGTCCCGAGGTTCTACTTTAAAAATAAAAAGCGAATGTGAACTTCATCATCTCTGCCTCCGCTTCCATTCGTTACAATGAGGCTCGTTTCCTTCATCCCCTCCCACCAACCACGAACAACAGAAAGGGGAGGATTTTCCTGTTCATCTGACAGCTGCTTGCCCATCACCTCTTTCTCCTCCATTTGTTCCTCAGATGATCTTGCACCTTCGATAACAGTTTGCCTTTTATCACCAGCCCCCTTGATCACAATAATCCTCCGTCCTTTGGCACCCGCCTGTGTGATGACACTCTTGAACTTAGAGACAATGTTATCCCTTCCGCATCTTCCTTTGATTCCTCCTATTCTTCTGGGACCACCATCTCCTTCCGCAGGCTATTTAAAGTCGGCTCCAGCATATAGATGACCAGAATAGTGATGCTGAGGACATTGTCGTCAGTACGAACGATCTTAGTAGCCATTTTGAAACTGTGCAGAGGTCCTTAATCTGTGCCACTCTGCAAACTTTGAATGAAAGGAGTTTTGTGGGTATTATCCGCGCTGATGAATAAAATTCCAATCCAGACGAGATGAGTGAAATATGGTGGTTCATTCTACGCATTTCAAAGTAGTCAATTACTTCTTCATCAGGAAATTACCACTTGTAAAGTAGCTGTTTAAATAGATCAATTTTTGAAAAAACAGCGCCAATAAAGCCACATGACAAACAATGTCAAAGTTCAAAGAATCGCCACATGGTGGGACACATGATATATATAAAAGACAATCTCAACAATGTTAATATTAATGAATGAAAATCATAAATAATATTTATTTAATAATTTTGCAGCTTTAAGACTGGAAGAAAAGGAAAAAACGGGAAAAAAGAAGAATAACAGTTTTTTTTTGTTTTGGAAATCCTGGAAGAGAACCCACATAGAAAAAAAATAGGAAGAATATCTACAACTTGTCCTATCCCTTTGAGCTAATATAACAGATGGAAAAGACAGGGAAAAAGAAACAAAGATAGTGATCAAGAAGAAATGTTACCGTATATAAAATCATATTTATTGCTGAAATATTATATAAAACTATATTGTACTAAAAATGAATTAAAAAATGTATAAAAAATATATATATACATGAGATAAATAATTGAACGAATCATTAAAAAATAAAATAACTAAGCTGCGACAGGTCAGCTGTTATAAACAGCTGACATGTGCCTACAATAGGCGTGAGTGGAATCGCGATCCGCCCGTGCCTATTATCTAGTTAAGTCCCGCTTCCGGCCATGAGGCTGGAAGTGAGCGCATGGTCACCCCTGTTATGTGATCGGGGGGTCAGCGACATGTTGCCTTGACAACCAGAGGTCTCATAGAGACCTCTATGGTTGTTGCCGGCACATTGCTATGAATGCCACCTTGTGGTTGGCGCTCATAGCAATGCTGTAAATCTGCTACATATAGGCGATCTGAGCATAGTCTATATGTAGCAGAGCCGATCAAGTATGGCATGCTTCTAGCCTCCCATGGAGGCTATTGAAGCATGCCAAAAGTAAAAAAGTGTTTAAAAATTAATAAAAAAAACCTGAAAGTTCAAATCACCCCCCTTTCGCCCCAATAAAAATAAAACAATTACAAAAAAATCACACATACACATATTTGGTGTCGCTGCATTCAGAATCGCCGGATCAATAAAAAAAAGGATTAACCCGATCGCTAAACGGCGTAGAGAGAAAAAATTCAAAATGCCAGAATTACGCTTTTTTGGTCGCCGTGACATTGCATTAAAATGCAATAACGAGCGATCAAAAGAATGTATTTGCACAAAAATGGTATCATTAAAAACGTCAGCCCGGCATGCAAAAAATAAGCCCTCACCCGACCCCAGATCATGAACAATGAAGACGCTACAGGTCTTGGAAAAGTTTTAGCATTTAGTGAACTTAGCAAAAAACAAGTGTGGGATTGCACTTTTTTTTGCAATTTCACTGCACTTGAAACTTTTTTTCCCGTTTGCGTACACGACATGGTAAATCCAATGCTGTCGTTCAAAAGTACAACTCGTCCCGCAAAAAATAAGCCCTCACATTGCCATATTTACGGAAAAATAAAAAAGTTATGGCTCTGGAAAGAAAGGCAGCAAAAAACGAAAATGAAAAATCGAAAACAGCTCCGGTCATTAAGGGGTTAAGGCTAGATTTTCCCCAGTGGTTAAATTCTTTAAGACTCCCATTATTGTACTTTGAACAGTTCTCTTTATTATGAGATCCGATGGTGAAGGAAGTGGAGAGGAGAATATCTGCTCTAGAGGACTCAGGTTGGTGCATGCTTCACCTTTTCCAGATGACTTGGGTTTTACAAAAGAATGGGACGATAATTTGAATAACTATATGCGCAACATGTTGAAATGTCTTCACCAAAAAAAAAAATCACAATTAAGTGACTGATAAAATACTCAAATTAGCTAAGACTCTCCTCACCTTTTCAACCCATCCTGAATATAAACAAAATTAATTCAAATATTATTACACATTTAATACAGTTAGAACATGAGACCATCACGAGAAAAACAAAAAAACTTCAAAGAGACAAGGAGGATTATGGTAATATGTCCAAAAAATATTCAGAAAAATACCACCAATAAGAGTGAACCCGGTAAACCTCTAGAAATTCAAACTATAACCACCAATGATGCTATTGATATTACAGGTAATGGAAACAACAATGCCACACCCATGTGAACCCTCCTGTGTCTAATTCTATACCTACACAAAATAATAAGAGCAAAAAAATAAATATTTTGTTTTGAACAGTGATAATTCCACTAATGTGAACTTGGCTTCTAATAGTTGCCCACTCCTCAGGGTTAAATAGCATTACCTCTACTAGACTCATTAATCCCATTCTTGATCCTAGATCAAAGCTTAAATTAACCATATCAAGAGGAAAAAGAAAAAGTTTCTCTATTGAATAAAATTATCAGTAGAAGAATTAATAAACTGACCACTAGTTCGCCGGACCACAACATCACCCTCTCTAATGGAATTTCCTGATTCAATTTCCATAATACTTTAGGATCTGTCTGTTCATGATACTACTCCTAGCATGATATCTTCTTCACAATGCACTGATATGATCACAATGGATAATACTAACACAGGCAATAAAGCAACGGTGCCTTTTTTACCCTGCTCCACATCACTCCAAAAACAACAAATAAGCCAATTTTTTTAACCCAGACCGGGAAAAAGAAAAAATGGCGAGAGGTTCAAGAAGAAGGGGAAAGATTGAAAGGGTAAACCACTCTAACACCCCCCAAAAAAGTCTAATTTAATGATCCTAACTAACAACTTTAATCTATTGTCCCATGAAGTAACAAATGATGAGAAATCCTTACTTTCCAAAGGTTAATAATACTAATAATTATTTTATTTCTGTAGCGCCGACATATTCCATAGCACTTTTCATTTTAGAGGGGACTTGTATAGACAATAGACATAACAGCATAGCAATAAACACATAGATCAAAACAGATACCAAGAGGAATGAGGGCCCTGCTCGCTAGCTTCCAATCTATAAGGAAAAAGGGGAGACACGAAAGGTGGATGGTAACAATTGCTTTTATTGTTCGGACCAGCCATAGTGTAAGAATCAGGTGTTCTTGTTGCTGCATGAACTGGTTATCAGCCTAAGTATTTAACAGTACAGACACAGAGGGCTATTAAATGCATAAAGCATGTGAGAACATGATACGAGGAACCTGGTTATGGTAAAAATTTTGAATGGGTAACACAGGGATACTTAGGTTAATGCGTTGAGGCGGTAGGCTAGTCTGAAGAAATGCGTTTTTGAAAGAATGCTTAAAACTGTGGGGATTGGGGATTAATCTTAATAACCTGGGCACTGCATTCCAAAGAATTGGCGCAGCACGTGAAAAGTCTTGGAGATGGGAGTGGGAGGTTCTGATTATTGAGGATGTTAACCTCAGGTCATCAGCAGAACGGAGGGCACGGGTAGAATGGTAGACTGAGACGAGGGAGGAGATGTAGGGTGGTGCTGAGCCATAAAGTGCTTTGTGGGTGAGGGTAACAAGTTTGTACTGGATTCTGGAGTAAATGGGTAACCAGTAGAGTTGAGCGAAATGGGTAGGTCATACTCAAAAGTTGCCAACTTTCGCTGAAGTCGGGTTTCATGAAACGAAACCCGACCATAGCGTGAGGTCGGCCACAAGGTCGGCGACCAGAGCGCCAAAGTCGCGCTTCAAAAGATGCTTCCAGCGCCCTTTCTCAGCCAATGATGGAGGACACACACTGTGGGCAATGCGATGACATAGGCATCGGTCACCACCATCTTTGAGAAGGGCATGCAAGTGATTGGCTGACTTTGTGTGGCGTCACAGGGGCTATAAAGGGCGTGAACGCCGAACGCCATCTTACTTATGCCGATCTTAGCATAGGGAGAGCTGCTGCTGCTGATGATGATTCTGTAGGGAGAGCGTTAGGCAGGGAAGAAGAACCAAAAAACTTGCTTCTGCTGTTAGCGATTTCCACTTACAACACTACACTTTGTGTGCAGTGACAGGGGAGGCTCTATTTTTGTGCTTCAGCTCTGTTGGTTTTTAGGCTGCCTTATAAGGCTCCCTGATAGCTGCATTGCTGTTTGCACACTGCTGTGCAAACTGCTGTTTTAAAAGCAAAAATACTTTTCTTCCTCTTTTCTGCACATTTACCAAGCATTCATTTTTACACCCTTTTGTGTGTGCAGCAGTCCTGCTTATTAGGCTGCCTGCGTCCATACTTGGACGGAGAGCATCATTGTCAGCGTCCTCAAATCTATAGTGAGATTCAAATTCTCACCAATCCTATAGACACCCTCCACCTTGTCATACACCATCCAATTTCAGCCTGTTACTTTGAGGTGTAATCTCTTCTGTGCCAGAGACAATAGTTCTGCGTCCTCAAATCTATAGTGAGATTCAAAATCTCACCAATCCTATAGACACCCTCCACCTTGTCATTCACCATCCAATTTCAGCCTGTTACATTGAGGTGTAATCTCTACTGGGCCTGAGACAATAGTTCAGCTTCCTCAAATCTATAGTGAGATTCAAATTCTCACCAATCCTATAGACACCCTCCACCTTGTCATTCACCATCCAATTTCAGCCTGTTACATTGAGGTGTAATCTCTCCTGGGCCAGAGACAATAGTTCTGCGTCCTCAAGTCTATAGTGGAATTCAAATTCTCACCAATAGTAGATACACCTTCTACCTTGTTTTACAGTACTATATAGCTGGTGGTATTTTGGGTACATTTTCACAAAAATGAGCAAGTATGGTGGAAGACGCCATGGAAGTGGGCGGGGGTTGCCAGCTGGTCCCGATGGTGGTGGTGTTGCATCTGTTGGTAGTGGCAAAAGCACAATAGCACCTAAAGAAGGAGGTGTTGAGCCTGCGTCATCGTCTGGCTCCACAAGGCCTCAAAGGCTCTCTTTGATGGGAGTAGGTAAACCACTTTTAAAGCCGGAGCTTCAGGAACAAGTTTTGGCTTACATTGCTGACACAGCCTCCAGCTGTCTCGCCTCCTCTTCTGAAGTTTCAAAAAATAAAAGCACTGAGTCGTCATTGGAGGCTCCTGGTCAGGAACAACACCTTTCCTTGTGTCCTTCACCCCTACCAAAAGTGAAGGATGTGTCAGGCCACACTACCGATTACTTCATGGAGCTCTTTTCACATACCATGCCTGGGTTAGCAAGTCAAATCATGAATTCCCCAGTCCAAGATGAATCTGACATGGAGTGCACTGATGCACAGCCACTGCTAGATTTTTCTGCTGGTACATTCACTCAGAGCACTACATTATCCTCGCAGTGTACTGAGGCAGAATCAGACCCTGATGAAACTGAGGTGCCCCTTCCCGCATACTATACCACCTTACATGGTGACACAGAGGAAGGTGCACATGAAATTGAAGAGGAGGTGATGGATGACCCAGTTGTTGACCCAGACTGGCATCCATTGGGGGAAGAGGGTGCCGCTGCCAATAGCTCAGAAGAGGAGGAGGAAGATCCGCAGCAGGCAATGACATCGCAACAGCTGTTATCTGGCAGGACCGTAGCAGTCCAAAAACGTGTTACAAAAACCTAAAGAGTTGCAGGACAGCTTGGCTAGATGGTCAAATTAGCACAGCGTGCAAGGTCTCAAAATATCTACCACAGCAGGAAGAGTGCAGTGTGGCACTTTTTTGAACAAAATCCTAATGATCAGGCAAAAGTTATCTGTAAGAAGTGCGCAAAGACCTTTAGCCGAGGGAAAAATCTGAGAAATTTTAATACCAGTTGCATGCTTAGACATTTAACCACCAAGTGTGGACGGACTACCAAACCTCACGTACCACACGTGCACTTGCTCCGAATGAAGGTAGTCAGCAACGCTACATCGCTTCCCCCACTGTAAGCCCACCGGTTAGCACACCACCAGCAGCAAATGTCTAGGTGTTGTCGCAAGGGCAAAGCAGTCATGGAATCACAATGTTATTGCTATGATAGACTGAATCTAGGCCATCAGCAACACCACCAACACCATCACCATCACCAGCCCTCTCTCAGTCCGCCATGTCCACCGCTAGTTCCACCATATGCAGCTCTCAAGTCCAGCTCACCCTACCAGAGACTCTGAGTAGGACAAGAAAGTACTCATCCTCTCATCCGCGTACACTGGCTTTGAATGCCCACATTGCCAAACTAATCTCGGTAGAGATGATGCCCTACCGGTTGGTTGAAAGCAAAGCTTTCCGTGAGCTCATGGCCTACGCAGTACCACGATATGACCTACCCACTCGGCACTTCTTTTCACGAAAAGCCATCCCAGCCCTCCACGTGCATGTGAAAGACCGCATTGTCCATACACTCAAGCAATCAGTGAGTGGAAAGGTGCACCTCACAACAGATGCATGGTCCAGTAGGCATGGCCAGGGCCGTTACGTGTCCATCACTGCACACTGGGTTAATGTGGTGGATGCAGGGTCCACAGGGGACAGCGGCTGTGGGACAGTGCTGACTAGCCCACGGTATAGGAAACAGTTGGCTGTAGGTGTTCGACCCTCCTCCTCCTCCAGAAGCGAAAGCTCGTCCACAGAGCGCAGTCGCATGAACACTCCATCCGCAGCAGCCACGAGGTGTCCCACTATCGAACAGCTAGTGGTAAGCGTCAGCAGGCTGTGTTGAAGATGATGTGTTTGGGAGACAACAGACACACCGCGGAGGTACTGGCCGACAACTTGAAGCGACAAACTGGGCAGTCTACATCTTGAGGCAGGCAAGGTAGTTAGTGATAACGGCCGGAATTTTGTGGCAGCCATAGCCCTTTCATAACTCAGACACATACCTTGCCTGGCTCACACCTTGAACCTGGTGGTGCAGTGCTTTCTCAATAATTATCCGGAGTTAACACCCCTGCTCCATAAGGTGCGAAGACTGTGCTCGCACATCCGCCAGTCGCCCGTACACTCCAGTTGTATGCAGAAGCTGCAGCGATTGCTCCACCTTCCCAAGCACCGCCTAATTATGGATGTTGCAACAAGGTGGAACTCCACCCTGCACATGGTTCAGAGGCCGTGCGAACAGAGGCAGGCTGTAATTCATTTGTGGGAGGATACACGGGCAGGCAGTTTGCAGGCAGACATGGAGTTGTCTGGTGTGCCGTGGTCAAAGCTGAAAGACCTCTGTAAAGTCCTTCAGTGGTTTGAGGAATGCACACGGCTGGTAAGCACAGACGACGCCATCATAAGCATAAGCATCCGACTTATGCGTCTGCTCATGCAAACTTTGACGCACATTAAGGAGCAGGCGTCTGCAGCCGAGGAGGAAGAGGAGGAGGGAAGCCTTGATGACAGTCAGCCATTGTCTGGTCAGGGAAGTCTCGTGGATGAGGTGGAGGAAGAAGAGGAAGAGGAGGAGGATGATGGGGATGATTATTTTGGGGAGGAGGATGCTTCTCAGGGGGCAAGAAAAAATGTTGGCATGGCAAGGTCTGGTACAGGGTTTGTGCGTGACTGGAGGGATGTGGATTTGCCAGAAAGTGCTCCTCCACCCAGCACTGGCAGTGCCTCATTGACACCCGGAACATTGGCCCACATGTCTGATTATGCCTTGCAGATCCTAAAAAGGGACCCACGCATTGCCAAAATGATGAACGATGACGACTACTGGTTGGCCAGCATCCTGGATCCACGCTATAAAGGCAAATTCCAAAACATCATGCCACAGGAGAACCTAGAGCTAATATTGGCTAACAAACAAGCAACTCTGGTAAACCGTTTGTTTGAGGCTTTCCCAGCACACAGCGGCGGTGATGTTTTTCCAACAAGCCGAAGGGGGCAACATGAAAGAGGTGTTCGTGGTGCACACAGCCGAAGTGGCATTGGACACAGGGGTTTCATGACCATTTTGTGGACAGATTTTTCAAGTACCGCTCACACGACTGGTAATACTGCATTGATCGAAAGTGACAGGAGACAGCAGTTGTCAACTATGGTAAACTACTTCTCCTCCCATATCGATGTTCTCCCTCATCGGTCATTCCCTTTTGACTATTGGGCCAGTAAACTTGACACCTGGCCTGAATTGGCACAATATGCCTTACAGGAGTTCGCTTGCCCTGCTGCTAGTGTGTTATCTGAACGAGTCTTCAGTGCTGCTGGATCAATCCTGACAAAAAAAAAGGACCCGTCTGTTGACCCAAAATGTTGATGTATATAATGTATCAAAAATTGGAAAAAATTATTATTATAAAGTAAATTAAGGTTGACAAGCTTAAGTAATAAGAATTGATGTTTTTGGCATTAAAATGGGCACTGTAGGTGTTTCCTGCCCTCCACTCACTGCCGACTTTTCTTCCCCATTGACTTGCATTGGGTTTCGTGTTTCAGTCGGCCTTCGACTTTTCACGATAATCGGCCGATTTCGTTCAACCCGACTTTAGAGAAAGTCGGGTTTCATGAAACCCGACTCGACCCGAAAAAAGGCAAAGTCGCTCATCTCTAGTAACCAGTGTAATAAATGGCACAAGGTAGAGGCATCAGTGTAAAGATTGCTGAGGAATATGATTCTGGCTGCAGCATTCAAGACAGATTGGAGGGGGGAGAGTTTGGTAAGAGGGAGACTGATTAGTAGAGAGTTACAATAGTCCAGATGATAATGAATAATAGAAACAGTAAGAGATTTTGCAGAGTCAAAAGTAAAAAAGGGTCGAATTCTGGAAATGTTTTTGAGGTGCAGATAACAAGAGCGGGCCAGTGATCGGATGTGGGGGGGCGTGAATGAAACGTCAGAATCAAGTATGACCCCAAGACAGCGGGCATGTTGCTGGGGAGTAATGGTGGAACCACACACAGAAATGGCAATGTGGGCATAGTTAGTAGAGAGAGGAAGCACAAGGAGTTCAGTCTTTGACAGGTTCAGTTTCAGATAGAGGGAGGACATGATGTTAGTGACAGGGTTTAGACAATCACTGGTGTTTTCTAAAAAGGCAGGTGTGATGTCAGGAGAAGAAGTGTATAATTGGGTGTCATCAGCATAGAGATGGTATTGGAAACCAAATCTACTGATTGTTTGACCAATAGGGGCAGTATACAAAGAGAAGTGGAGGGGGCGTATGACTGATTCTTGAGGAACTCCAACAGTAAGGGGAAGATGAGAGGAGGAGGAGCCAGCAACAGATACAGTGAAGGAGCAGTCAGAGTGATAAGATGAGAACCAGGAGAGAACGGTGTTCTTGAGGCCGATGGAGCAGAGTAAAGTGAGGAGGAGCTGATGATCCACAGTATCGAATGCTGCAGAGAGATCCAAGAGAATTAGCATGGAGTAGTTTAGGTTTAGTTGATTGTAGATCATCAGAGACTTTAGTAAGGGCGATTTCAGTAGCGTGTAAAGAGCGGAAACTGGATTGTAATGGGTCAAGAAGAGAGTTATCTGAGATAGCGGATATGGGTCGCCCTCCCAGGGCTTTGGGGTACTCGGTACCGGGCCGGTCTCTCAAAGGGGAATGTCACAGCAGTGGTGACCCAGTCCGTGGCCCTGGGCGCCCATATAAAAGGGGTTAAGTGATGGAATAAAGTTTATGAGTGAATGATTCGTGACGCCACCTGTGGTGTTCAGCAAGGGAGATGTTAAGCCGACGCTGCAAGCAGATCCTCTGGGACAGATGGTGTAGTGCAGCAATGATGGTGAGGCCCTCCACAGGTAGGGCTGTAGTCCCAGGGCAGAGTAGGTGAAGTGACGGTGAGGGGAGACGTGGATGGTACTGTGTTAGGCACAAAGATGTAGCAGTACTGAGTGGGTTGGCGCAGGAATAAGCGGAGAACACCAGGGCATGTAGTTCCAAATCTTTACTCACAGTCTGTTGTGCATACAGGTGCCCGCATCCGTGCCGTGTCCTCCGGGTCAGGGGCTCAGCCAACCTCCAGGCAAGATGAAGTACTCCGTTCCAACACTCCGCCAACATATGTGCCTTTTCTGAACGTCTCCCTTCTTGCACCTATAGTGAAGTACTCACAGTACTGAGTTACACCGGAGTTCCTCCTGTCAGATATTTCTATGAACTCTACTTGTACGGCAGACAGCTGTAGCCTGCTTCGGGGACTCCTTGCTACTAAGTCCCGGCTCACTCACGTTGCTGTTGTGCCCCCAAGTCTTGTGTGGGAATAAAGTGGTGACAACTTCTATTCCTCCGGTGTCTGTCGCAGGACCATTAGTATCCATACAACCTCGGGGACCAGACCCCAGCCTTGCGCTGTGAACTTTGGAAGGGTTCTGCTCTAACCCTAATCCTTAGTCCTCCTCTCCTTACGTTCTGTACTAATCCTTCCTTCTTATGGAGAGAGTCAGGCTTTCTACAGTTGTGGCAAAAAGTATTGACACCCCTGCAATTCTGTCAGATAATACTCAGTTTCTTCCTGAAAATGATTGCAAACACAAATTCTTTGGTATTATTATCTTCATTTAATTTGTCTTAAATGAAAAAACACAAAAAGAATTGTCCTAAAGCCAAATTGGATATAATTCCACACCAAACATAAAAAAGAGGGTGGACAAAAGTATTGGCACTGTTCGAAAAATCATGTGATGCTTCTCTAATTTGTGTAATTAACAGCACCTGTAACTTACCTGTGGCACCTAACAGGTGTTGGCAATAACTAAATCACACTTGCAGCCAGTTGACATGGAATAAAGTTGACTCAACCTCTGTCCTGTGTCCTTGTGTGTACCACATTGAGCATGGAGAAAAGAAGAAGACCAAAGAACTGTCTGAGGACTTGAGAAACAAAATTGTGAGGAAGCATGAGCAATCTCAAGGCTACAAGTCCATCTCCAAAGACCAGAATGTTCCTGTGTCAACCGTGCGCAGTGTCATCAAGAATTTTAAAGCCCATGGCACTGTGGCTAACCTCCCTAGATGTGGACGGAAAAGAAAAATTGACAAGAGATTTCAACGCAAGATTGTGCGGATGTTGGATAAAGAACCTCGACTAACATTCAAACAAGTTCAAGCTGCCCTGCAGTTCGAGAGTACAACAGTGTCAACCCGTACTATCCGTTGGCGTCTGAATGAAAAGGGACTGTAAGGTAGGAGACCCAGGAAGACCCCACTTCTTACCCCGAGACATAAAAAAGCCAGGCTGGAGTTTGCCAAATCTTACCTGAAAAAGCCTAAAACGTTTTGGAAAAATGTTCTCTGGTCAGATGAGACAAAAGTAGAGCTTTTTGGGCAAAGGCATCAACATAGAGTTTACAGGAGAAGAAAAGAGGTATTCAAAGAAAAGAACACGGTCCCTACAGTCAAACATGGCGGAGGTTCCCTGATGTTTTGGGGTTGCTTTGCTGCCTCTGGCACTGGACTGCTTGACCGTGTGCATGGCATTATGAAGTCTGAAGACTACCAACAAATTTTGCAGCATAATGTAGGGCCCAGTGTGAGAAAGCTGGGTCTCCCTCAGAGGTCATGGGTCTTCCAGCAGGACAATGACCCAAAACACACTTCAAAAAGCACTAGAAAATGGTTTGAGAGAAAGCACTGGAGACTTCTAAGGTGGCCAGCAATGAGTCCAGACCTGAATCCCATAGAACTCCTGTGGAGAGATCTAAAAATGGCAGTTTGGAGAAGGCACCCTTCAATTATCAGGGACCTGGAGCATTTTGCCAAAGAAGAATGGTCTAAAATTCCAGCAGGGCATTGTAAGAAACTCATTGATGGTTACCGGAAGCGGTTGGTCGCAGTTATTTTGGCTAAAGGTTGTGCAACCAAGTATTAGGCTGAGGGTGCCAATACTTTTGTCTGGCCCATTTTTGGAGTTTTGTGTGAAATGATCAATGTTTTGCTTTTTGCTTCATTCTCTTTTGTGTTTTTTCATTTAAGACAAATTAAATGAAGATAATAATACCAAAGAATTTGTGTTTGCAATCATTTTCAGGAAGAAACTGAGTATTATCTGACAGAATTGCAGGAGTGTCAATACTTTTGGCCACAACTGTATCAATGTTCCTTTCCAGTGCCAGCGGACCCAGGTCACTGAGATTGGCTGCAGCACTTCCTTCATCCATCCCACTCAGGGATCTTCACTCTTCCACTGACTCTGTCAGACTGACTAAATCCTAAACTCTTCCCGCTCTTTTGGTGTCAACTAAACTCCACCCACCTCCCAGCACGCTTCGTGTTCCAAGCAGGGAGCCACCAAAGGGTGCTTTGCTACACTACTGTGTTGTGTTGGGATGCAGGTGTTGGAGCATGGTCAGGTGTCTCCACCTTACCTGGATGGTGGGGTACCACACCTCAGGAGGAGGTGCAGTACCTCTGTAACAACTGAACCCTCAGGGGCGCCACAGGTAAAGGTTTATCATTCTGTCCCACTAGTAGAATTAGAGATTTTGATCTCTTTCTAGACTTCCAAGTCTTCATCAGGAAGATGACGTTAAAACAGACATTTTACCCCACTGAATCCAAATGCACGAACATACCGACAGATTTTTCTTCACCATTAGATCCATTAGTTGAAAAAGATTTTTTTCATCTGGATGTCACTACAAAATCAAATTTCTATCCACTCGAAAGTAAAAGACACCATGTCAATGTGTTTCACGATATGGTTCAAAAACTGCTAAAGGAACTATCCGCTTCCTTCACCATGGGATCTGATAATAAAGAGAACTATTCAAAAGTACAATAATGGGAATCTGAAATAGAATTTAACCACTGGGGAAAATCTAGCCCTAAAATCTCTAGCCAGGAATACGAACATTGTAATTAGATCAGCAGATAAAGGAGGTAGCATAGTGATACAGAATCGCAATGACTATTGTAGTGAAGCATACAGAATACTATCAGATACCAATTACTACACCAAAACCTCCACTGATTTCGTACCCTCATTGATACTTAAATATAATGATTTGATTAAAGAAGGAGTGGCCAATAACATTTTTAATAAAAAAGAAAAGTTTTTGTCTGTAAAATACCCGACAATTCCTTATTTTTTTAGCATTTACCAAAAATTCATAAGGACCCCTCCAATCCCCCTGGAAGACCAATTATCTCAGGGATTAATTCACTTACCAGTAATCTTTCCGAATACATTGACTGAATTATGCTACCACATGTTTTCAAATTGGTTAGTTTTTTAAGTGACTGAAGACATCTCATTCAAATTTTACGGGTATCCACTGCAAACCACAATATGTGTTTTTTTACAATGAATGTATCATCACTTTATTCGAGTATTCCTCATGATATTGGTTTAATTTGTTTTAACAGTTATCTTACTCTGGACACTAGACTATCTGCGAGCCAAAAAAAACTTTATTTTTAAAGGTTTGAAATTCATTTTGGAAAATAATTGCTTCATTTTGAGTATCATCAAGTAAAGGGTACTGCAATGGGCTCTAAACTAGCACCTACTGTATGCTAATCTTTTCATGGGTATTTTTGAGGAATTTTTTAAATGGCAATTGGTGTAGACAGGTTATTTTATATAAAAGGGCCTTTCCTTTTCCCAACTTTATAATCCCGGTAGTATTAATTTTTTGGACATAATATTCTCTAAAGATGACACCATCCTCACTAAAACCTTCTTTAATCCTGCTGTGGAACCATGGGGTCATATAGACCCCAGCCCTGAATAAATTGAAATATTTCTAAAACTGGTCAATCACAGACATTGACCTTCTATGTATTTTCAAGTAACATATTTCTGCTTATGTTGATGATATTTTGAATTTGTTTTTCAAATTTGTTTCAAAGTTATTTTCGATTTTCTGTGTTTGGGACTCTCCTAACCCCATAGTGCCTTTAATGTCTGACATTTTTTTTTAAATATTTTATGTTTATTCACAGGTTTTGTAATATAATTGTAAATAAACAATGGCTAGATGAACTGTGATGACTCCTGATGAAATATTGGCAGCTTTGGATGCTTCTATTGATGTCGATATTGATAATGAAGGTAATTTGGAAGATAATTTGAGCTGGGTCGAAAGTGACATAGATCTCGATGCCGCATCGGATTCAGACAGCGAACAAAGTGCTATTCTGTCTGACACTGGCGGCGCTAATTCTTCCGATGGTGAGGACGACGATGATGCTATGTTTGTCCTCGATCGCAGGACAAAAAGACGAGATTTGTTTGCAATGACTGCAAGAAGTTCGTTTGTGAAGAACGTGGCACAATGACGTGCAGTGAATGCAAGGGCTAAATTTATTGCCAGATCATTTGTTGTCATTATGTTTTTACTAAAAATCCACACAGTTGCAGTTATTGTGCATTTTTTTAATTAAATTTGAATACTTTTAGTTATTAGTAAAGCATTTTGGTATAAATTTCAGTTTGTGTTTGATGATGACAAATAAATCACTTCAAAGTTACGTTTGATTTCATAACTGTGTTCTGAAATGATGACAGAATAAAACTTGATTATTCTGAACAGCCAGCATGTTCATTTTAAAGAAATATGACGATTCTGAGCCTGGGGTCATATAGACCCCATGGTACCAAAACAGTGATTTTTTTCATGTTTCCACAGCAGGGCAAAAGAAGGTTGATCCCAATAGCTACACACAATACAAAAGTAGCCACTACACTAAGTGGCTAGATAATATTACTAACAACCAATTTCGTAGAATTGAAAAAATTGTAGTCTAGATGAGGATTTTAAATATCAAGCAGCTGTTTTACAAGAGACATTCTCAATTCAGAAATATCCGAATCAGCTAATTAAATGAGCAAATAAAAACTCTTTGGGGATCAGTCAAGATTTTCTACTGACGAATAAAAATAAAATCCAAAAACAACTACACTTCCCACTTTATCACACAATTTAATACTCAACATAAGCAAATACGTGATATTTTAAAAAAAAATTGGCACATTCTATTAAACGATCCCATTTTGGGAAAAGTTCTCCCTAGAAATCCCTTCATTACATTTCATAGGGCTTCAACTATAAAAAGCATTGTAGCTCCCAGCCGCCTGAAATCCTCCGTTAATATGAATGACTAGATGGAAGCCCGATGCTATCGCATCGGGAGGGCGGTAATGTCACAAAGGTGGCAGGCTTTGCTGCATTGAGAATCTCTCCCCCATGTGCTCACCCACCTCTTTCCCCATGTGCTCCCGTCTGTACTCTCTTCTTTGACCTGTCTACCCCATGTGCTATCCCCGTTGTCCGCTGTCTCTCTCCTTCCTGTGCTGTGTTCTCCCCTCATGTGCTGTCCCATTAGAGCTGTCTCCCCCCTGTACTCTGTCTGTCTCACCCCTGTGCACTTTCTCTCTCCCCCATCTGCTGTCTTCTCCTCTCATGTCATCTCTTGTCTGACCTGTGTGCCCCATCACTAAACAGTCTGAAGGAATTTCTATTTAAAGGGGTTTTCCCATGAACAAAAGTTCATTTTAAAAATTGTCTGTGTCTGACCATGTACAGAACATACCACAGCTCCTTGGCAGGGGAGGAAGTAAAAGACAATACTAATATTGCAGCAGGAGATTGCAGATGATACATTTTGTGAGGTAAAATATTGTTTAAAAACAGTCAGTTGTTTAAAAACAGTCAGTGAAATATTTTACCTCACAAAAAGAATCCTCTGTGATCCCCTGCTGTAATGTCAGCATTGTGTTTTGCTTCCTCCCCTGCCCAGGAAATGTGGTATGCTCCGTACATGGCCAGACACAGACAATTTTTAAAATGAACTTTTGTTCGTGGAAAAACCCATTTAATGTGACCGGCTTCCTCTGCCTGTAGACACGTTGCGCTTCTGCCACCGGGATCAGCCAAATTATTCACTGTGCCTGCACAGAATTCGCGCAGATGAAGTGCGACGGTGTTCCGCTGGTGCCGTGTACCATGCAAGAGGCTGCATGAGTGTGTGAATGTGTGTGGTGTGTACGGCGTATAGTGTGTGTGTGTGTGTGGTGCGACGGTGTTCTGCTGGTGGTACCGCACAATAGATTGGTACCAGCAGCAGTTTCCATATTGAGACACCCATCACTTGGGTGTCCCAATATGGCAGTCGGTAAACTTCCTCCGCTTGGAATTCTGGGATATGGAGACATCTGGACAGAACAGGAAATGAAAACATTGCAAGGCAATTATATAAATAGATTACACATACCCAACCATTACACCTTAAACTCAACTCTCACAGACATCAGGAGAGGTTCTCTCTTAGTCCGGGGTTACACTTGTGAGTGCAGCGCGTGTCTCTCGCCTCGATATCCGGCTCTTGGGACCGGAGTGTGCGGCTGCATGTCTTTCTATGCAGCTGAATGCTCACGGTCAGATTTACCAGTGGCAGTGCCGGGTATTGAGGCGAGTTTCTCGCAAGTGTGACCCTGGCCTTATAACGGCTTGGGAAATTGCACTGTCTTTCATAATAAAAATTATAATGATTTGAAAATTAGCCCTATTGACCATATCCCTATAAATACCTCCAACAGGATACAGAAACTTAACAGGAAGGAAATCTATTGGATGTATAGATTAAATACTTTGAAACCATATGGACTTAATGAAATTTCAGAGGTGTTCTTATAAGCTATTGTAGTAAAAAAATAATATATATATATATAATATACATACATATACACATATAAAAGATTTTTTCACTAAGTTAATCAAATGGGATGCTTTCAACATCATCATCATTATTTTGTGACACTAATTTTATCAATGAACATTTTCACTGTTTTAATATTAGTTTTTTGAGGTGTATTTTCAGCAAAAGCACTTGTACTTTTTTATTTTCAATACTGACATTAAGTACAAGTCTACAACTTACTTTTATGGGAGTTGATCGTGGATCGCATGTTCTGTCTTTATACACCACAATTTACCTGATATTTGGAGTCTATGAGCCTCTACACCAGTGTTTCCCAACTCCAGTCCTCAAGAGCCACCAATAGTTCATGTTTTCAGAATTCCCTTAGTATGGCCCAAGTGATAATTGCAGTACCTGCACAGGCAATAATTCCATCACCTGGGCAATACTAATGAAATCCTGAAAACATGACCTGTTGGTGGCTCTTGAGGACTGGAGTTGGGGAACACTGCGCTACACCATGCTGCAAGCCGATTGGGCGAGTCTCATCCAGATATATTACTTATTCCCATCAAAATATGTTACCCTCGCCAATTAATCATTTTCTTTGTGAGATGTTGGCGGAACTAATTTTTATAGTATATCACCTTTGTATTGTCCCTTTTCCACTCTTGGACCCTCCTTTTAAATATGTGCCTCCACTATTAGACTTCATCCTTCCCTAATTTTGTGCTCATTTTGTGACAACTTTACGAATACAGCTTCTTCTTTATAAGTATTAACCATGGTAAGACCTGGATCGCATCTTGTCTACTTGTCTATGGTTCCATGACCGGCTTTTATATATGAAGGGTGTCAGTGGTGAAAAACAATTAAAAAAAATAATAATTATAACAAAATATATATACTGTATATTCCTTTTTTTGTTGTATTTTACAAATATCTCTGAAAGTCATGAACCAGGAACTGAATAATTTTATTCATGATTAAGTAAAAATACTTTATTATATTTTTTAATGATTTGTTCACTTATTTATCTCATATATACATATATATTTTAATATATTTAATTCTTTTAATACAATCTAATTTTATATAATATTTCAAATATAATTTTATATAAAAAATTTTCTTGATCACTATCTTTGTTTCATTTTCCCTGTATTTTCCATTAGTTAAATTAGCTCAACGGGATAGGGCAAGTTGTAGGTATTCTTCCGAGTTTTTTTTCTGCATGGGCTCTCTTCCAGGATTTCCAAAACCAAAAAATTTTTTTTTTCTTTTACCTTTTTTTTCCTTTTCTTCCAGTCTTAAATCTGCAAAATAAATAAAGAAATATTATTTGTGATGTTCATTCATTAATATTAACATTCTTGAGATTGTCTTGTATATGTCATGTGCCTCACCATGTGGCGATTCCTTGAACTTTGACATTGTTTATCATGTGGCTTTATTGGCGCTGTTTTTTCAAAAATTGATCTAATTAATTACTTTCTCTGGTCTCTGTATACAAGTGGTAATTTCCTGATGAAAAAGTAATTGACTACTTCGAAATGCGTAGAATAAACCACCTTATTTCACTCATCTCGTCTGGATTTGAATTTTATTCAGCAGCGCGGATAATAGCCACAATATTCCCTTCATTCCAAGCTTGATATGGTCACCTGCTGACCCGTGGATCTGCTGCAGCTGACATTTTCCTGATAATCTTTGCCTTAATAATGGATATATCAGGATAGTATAACCTAAGCAGACATTTAAAATACCCACCGGATAAGACACTATTTTGCACTGATTTTTCCCACAGCTCTATAGTTGCCCACTCTGTAAATGTGATATGCGCCACGTCCATTCTGCATTGCCCCAGGCTATACAACATAACATACTGCGTCAGGGCTTGTTGCTGCTGTCACAATCGCTGCAACATGTGCTGAGTGGAATTCCACTGTGTCGGCACATCGGATATCACCTGTAAGACTAGTTTCACATTTGCGCTTTTGAGCGCAGCGACGGCCAGAGCACGGCCGCCGCTAAGCCCCGCCCCTGCCGCGCCTCCGCCGGTAGCTCCGCCTACCGGCGCATGACGCTGCATGCGTCCTGCGTCCCCTCTTTATCACTGGGGGCGCAGGCCATGCGCAGTATGCGTTTGGTGGCGCATGCGTCCTTTTCACGGTGCGCTGACCAGCGCCAAACGCAACCTGCTGTAGTTTGGTTGCGCTCGGCGCACTGTGAAAAGGACGCATGCGCCGCCAAATGCATACTGCGCACGGCCTGCGCCCCCAGCGATAAAGATAGGGGACGCAGGACGCATGCAGCGTCATGCCCAGGTAGGCGGAGCTACCGGCGGAGGCGCGGCAGGGGCGGGGCTTATCGGTGGCCGTGCGCAGGCCGTCACTGCGCTCAAAAGCGCAAATGTGAAACTAGCCTTAACTGGCTTGGACCAGTTAGGTGCGAACAGTAGAAATGAGCACACAGCTTACATGCTTTCTGCAGCAGATCACCCAGGCCAGCATAGTGGTGGGGAAAACGCTGTACCACCAGGTTGAAGACAAGAGCCATGCAAGGTGTGTGTGTGAGCTTGCCTCGCCGTAGAGCCGCCACCAGGTTCGCACCGCTATCGGACATGGCCTTCCCTGGATGCAGGTTCAGCAGCTACAGCCATTGATCAAACTCAGCCTGGAGAGCTGTCAACAATTCTTCAGCTGTATGACTGTGATCTCCAAGGCATATCAATTTTCACACTGCCTGATTACGGTGAGCCCTGACTGCACAGTACGGAGGTGGAGGGGATTTACTCTGCACTGTTGGAATGCGTGTCTCTTTAAGGCAAAGGTTGAGGGCACAGGTGGATGCCCTAGAGGAGATAGAGGAGGAGGCAGAACAAGTAGTGGAAGATGTGTTAAATGTAGAGGTTTGTTCTGCAAGCCTTGGGGATTCCAAGACTTGTGGAGCAGCACCTATCCCCACAGCAAACAGAGTCATCCAGTGCCCAGTCAGTGAGATGTAACACTCTTGGCCATGCTAACTCGTCCAAGTGTCTGTGGTGAAGTGCACCCTGTCAGACAGAGATTTTGTCAAGGAACGGGTGATGTATGTGACATGCTGGTGTAGTGCAGGCAGAGCTTTCTTAGAAAAGTAATGGCGACTGGGTAAATGGTACTGGGGGACTGTGATGGCCATCAGCTTTCAGAAACCATCTTTATCTACCAGACGGATTGGCAACATTTCTATGGCTAACAGATTGGAGATGGTGGAGTCCAACTTCTTAGCTTTGTCATGCGTAGGAGGAAACAATCTTTTAAGTGACCACAACTGCGGAACCATGGGCTGGCTGCAGTGCTGAGAAAGGGCGGAGTACGGTGAACTGGACAAACTGCTGGACCATGAGAGAGAGGTGCAAGAAGAGATGTTACGATGGATAGAGAAATTTGTGGTGTGCTCGTTCTTCGAGATCGGTCAAAACCAGCAGGCATGTCCGCTTCTGTTACAGCTGATGGCAGGCTCTCAGTCAGCATGACAGGAGCGGGTAAAGAACTCGAGCTTCTGCTGTCAAAGACCTGCATCTCAATAGTTGGCATGGTCATAGAGGAGGAGGAAGAAGCAGCAGATATGATTGATGGGGCGGCTGATGCTTGTTGAGGTTCACATTTTTGCACAGTGGGACTCCCACAGTAAATCTTGTCGATTGCGCATGTGAAGGTTCATACAAGTAGTAGTCAAATTATTGCACTTTTTACCTTGACTCAGTTCTTTTGCAAAGTTAGCAGATTCCGTGAGTTGGCTCATCTTTTCTTGTATCAAAAAAGGCCCAGGCTATGCAACCCTTGCCACCCCGTGAGCTGCAGACCTGCGGACGCTGCTGGTCACAGCCACAGTTGTGGCTGAGGATGCATTGCTTGTCGTGGCTGCATCACTATGTGTCTATGACGTACGGCGCAACATAACCTCCTCATCTTCCTCCTCAGATGACCTACTCAGCTGTGTGCCTCTATGGTCACACCAACTGGGATCTAACACCTCATCATCATCACCCCCTGTGTTATCACATTCCGCGCCCTTGGAGTCACCCTCCCCCTCTTCTTGCCCTGACAGCACAGCACTGTCCGCATGCGCCTCAGATATCCAAGTCTCATCAGGATCAACCCCCCAGAGGTTAACTTCTGATGACGAGGGCCAGGATACTGTTCGGACCCTACTTCGTCCTTCCCCAGATTCAAGCTAAAAAAAATTTTAGGCAACGGTGCAGATTTCCTTCTCTTGACTCTGCCAAACTTTTGAGTACACTTCTGATGACCTTGGCATTGAATGTGTGAACAGCTTTTCAGACGCACCCATCCGTGGTTCTGTACAGTCAATTGTACAGTTTTAGAGTTTGGACGCAAGGGGAATTTGGGTGCCACCTCTGTGGACTGTACTGGGTGTGATTTTGAGGTGGAGGAAGATAAGGAGAGGCCACTTGAAGCTGCACTTGCCATCCACTCGATTACATGCTCTTTCTGGGCATCATCGACAAGGCGTACCACTGTGCGTCTGCCAAAGAAAGGTAGTGGTGTAGCCTGTCCAGTAATAGAAGTTGTCAGTTGTCTTTGCATAGGATGTGAAGTTGCTTCACTAGTACTTTCACAAACATTACCACCTACCCCACGAACACCTTGAACACCAAGCCTAATTCCCCTGCCACCACGGCTTCACTTTTTCAAAGTCATGTTGCTCAGAAAGTGTAGTAGGTGTGTAGGATCGGTGGGCCAGGCTGGGGGGTGGTCCCTCTGTATACCGCGCCGTAACGTACAGACACAAGATGGAGGCAGTTTTCGGGTGCAACAGGTCCAAGCTTATTTCCCGCCGTCCGACTGACGGCCCTCACAATACACCGCAAATTCTCTTCACAGCCCTCCGTGTCCAGGCCCCGTTACACACACACCGTACTTATCACCAGGGACGTAAATACACATACTGTCCCTTTCTGTTTATCGACATTCCTGTCAGCTCGATCACTGTGGCCGCCTTAGGCCCGTACACCAACAGTAATGTTTCTGGTCAGGTATCGTCTTCAACTCGGTATGTGTTCCCCAGGGCCTCGTCTGTACTGCGGTACTTCATGTCAGGACCACCCCCCTGACTTCCTTTCTCCTCAGTCCCCCTGGCTGGGTTTTCCTCACAGTGCGGCAACTGTCACAGTCTTCTTGTCACTTGAGCTCCCCCTGGGGACTGGAACTTTCTGGAACCCTCCTGTCAAATTTATATCTTTCCCGGTTCCCTCTAACTCCGCCCCCCATGACCAACGGTTTCTTAAGCCCTAAGCTGATGTCAAGTCCTATGCTCACACTCCTCCCTGCCCTCTAATGGTCAACCCAAGGTACTGCACGTCCACTACACTTTCCTAGCTGTTTCCCCACTGTAATAACTGACACCTGTCTAAACTGTGCAAACCTTCCCTTCTCTATTCTGACAAGTCCGTCCATCCATCAGGTCACCTTTCCTACAGGAGCACAGTATTAGCAATAAAAAATTAGATTTTAAACTCTGCACCACATCTGCAAACAACTGAATTTCAGCGACAGTAAATTCCAAGTTGAAATATGGTGTGCTGTATCGTGTTAGTCACAGAAAACGGAATTGTTTGAGTGTGGATCAGACCTGTCTGACAAAGAAGTTATGCTACAATGCTACAAGCAATTTGGAAGTTGAGTCCCCTACTGTATGACACTAGGAACAGAAGAATTTTTTGTGGCCTATGGATCAGGCCTCTACAGCTTACTTTCAATCCAACAAAATGCCAAAGTGTGATAAAGCGGGTTGTCTAACTTTTTGCAACTGAAAAATTATAATATTTTTTGCGTGCCTTGGGTCTCCTGACAGGTCCATATCACCGCCACAAAATGACAACGTGGGATACAGCAGACGCTTTTTCATATTTAGCTAGTGAAAAAAATATTAATTAGAATGCTATACTCATGCATGGAGCACAATAGAAGCAGTACACTTGTAAAAGATGTACCTTGCTGGCTTTGTCTGTGGACCTCAGTAATGGCAAAAAAAAAAAAACAAGGATGAAAGGTAAATTTAACAGCCACACTAGACAATAGGTAGCTACACTAACTTACTGATATATAACCACCTAACTAACTAGCTAAAATCTTGCTGCTAACTGTGCCAGCGTCAAGAGCAGCCTCTCTGCACTGTTTCAGTGTCAAAATGGCACTAAAACAAGATGTCCGCTATCAATATGGAGAGGGACATGTGATTTGAGCAGCCAAAGACACAAGCCATTGTGTCATTACATTGTGGGTGCTTCCTGCGCCCTGATTGGCTACCTGCAATGTGCACACAAAGTTAGGGAAAAAAAGTGACTGTTTACAAGAACGCCATGCTTCTGAGCTCTGCAAACCCCCACCCCTAATCAAACATGTGCCAAACGTTCATGATATACCACCATTTTCATTGCTAAAGTGCTGAAAATACTTTTGTGGCAAGGCAAATATTTTCCCACACTTTTACCGAATGTTACCGATTTTATAAAATTTTGCTTGCTTTTCCGATCATGAATCCAAACGTGCCATATTTGTGCTGAATTTATGTTTGGTGATTGTTTTCAGAACAAATTTGCTCATCACGACCTGGAGATATCACGGCTATAATCTCAGATGTGATGTTAAGCTGATTCCACATGGATAAAACTGGATAAACAATAAGAATCATCTGTGGTGGATAGCCATTTTCCAGTCTCCCCAGAGATGCTCAACTGGGTTTAGATCAGGGCTCTGGCTGGGCCAGTCAAGAATGGTCACAGAGTTGTTCTGAAACTACTCCTTTGTTATTTTAGCTGTGTCCTTAGGGTCATTGTATTGTTGGAAGGCGAAACTTCAGCCAAGTCTGAGGTCCAGAGCACTCTGGAAGAGGTTTCTCAGTCTGGGAGTCCTTCATGTGTTTTTTTTAAGCAAACTATGCGGGCTTTCATATGTCTTGCACAGAGGAGAGGCTTCCGTTGGGCCACTCTGCCATAAAGGCCCAACTGTTGGAGGGCTGCGGTGATAGTTGACTTTGTGGAACTTTCTCCCATCAACCTACTGCATCTGTGGAGCTCAGCCACAGTGATTTTAGAGTTGTTCTTTACATCTCTCACCAAGGCTCTTCTCCTACGATTGCTAAGTTTGGCTGGATGGCCAGGTCTAGGAAGACTTCTGGTGGGCCCAAACTTCTTCCATTTAAGGATTATGGAGGTCACTGTGCTCTTAGGAACCTTGAGTACTGCAGAAATTATTTTGTAACCTTGGCAAGACCGGTGCCTTGCCACAATTCTGTCTCTGAGTTCCTTGACCAGTTCCTTTGACCTCATGATTCTCATTTGGTCTGACATATGTGGCACCCCTGAAGCTCAGTCGTCACAGAGGTACTGCACCTTCTCCTAAGGTGTGGTACCCCACCATCCAGGTAAGATTGGAGGCTCCTAACCACGCTCCAACATTCGCACCCCACACAATAGAGTAGTTCAGCAAAACCACATTGTGGCTCCTTGCTTAGAGAGAGGCAGAGCACCTTTGGTGGTTCCCTGCTTGGAACACTAGACGTGCTGGGAGGTGGGTGGAGTTGAGTATATGTATAAAAGAGTGGGACAGTTCCAGGGGGGGTTCAGTCTGACAGGAGGTTGAGTAGGAGAGGAAGCCACTCGGGAGGAGTGGGGATCCCTGGAAGAGGGATGGAGGAAGGAGTGCTGCAGCTGCCTCAGTGACCTGAGCCAGCTGGCACGGGAAAAGAATAGAAAGAAGGAGAAGGACGTTGAACCGAAGCCTGAGCTTCCATAGAAGGGAAAAGACAAGTACGGAACGTAGGAGTAAAAGGGAACATAGAGGACGTGGGTTAGAGGAAGAACCCTGCCTAGAAGTTCTAAGCGCAAGGCTGGGGCCCGGTCCCCGAGGTTGTATGAACACTAATGGTTCTGCACCAGACACCGGTGGAGTAGTGGGCTCTAAATGCACTACTCCCATCTAAGACTTGAGGGCACAACAGCAATACGGATAGAGAGCCAGGACTTAGGAGTAGAGAGTCCACGCAGCAGGCTACAGCTGTCTGCCGTGCAAGTAGAGTTCTTGGGAACATCTGTCAGGAGGAACTCCAGTGTAACACAGTACTAGGATATCTTCACACTTAAAGGCGCTATAGAGGAGACGTTCAGAAAAGGCACATAAGTTGGCGGAGTGAGGAAGGGAGCATTCCATCTTGCCTGGGGGTTGACTGAGTCCCTGACCCGGAGGACATGGCACAGAAGCGGGCACTACAGACTGTGAGTAAAACTTTGGAACTACATGCCCTGGTGTCCTCCATTCCTTCCTGCGTCCGTCCGCCTAGCACTGCTGCATCCCCTGCGCCAGACACTACACCATCAAAGTGTCTCCTCATCTACACTGCCCTGGGACAACAGCCCTGCCTGTGGAGGGCTATACCATCATTGCTGCACCACACCATCTGTCCCGGAGGATCTGTCTGCAGCGTCGTCTTAACACCTCCGTTGCCGAACACCACAGGTGGCGTCACAAACTATTCTATTAACTACATTACACCATTCACAACTTCCCCTATTACTTGGGTGCCCAGTGCCACGGTCCGGGTCACCACTGCT
Source organism: Dendrobates tinctorius (assembly GCF_039654945.1). NCBI lineage: Eukaryota > Metazoa > Chordata > Amphibia > Anura > Dendrobatidae > Dendrobates > Dendrobates tinctorius. Next base: position 23,582,188 of record NW_027361754.1, on the reverse strand, counting down.
GTGACACATCCTGCTGATACCGGCCCGGTACCGAGTACCCCACGGCCCTGGGAGGGCGACCCACATGCACTGTGAGGTCTTATTTAGATAGGTATGAGTCTTTCTAAATCAAGTCCCATCAGGTTAATTAAACACAGCTGGACTCCAATGAAAAAAATAGAACCATCTCAAGGAGGATCACAAGGAAATTAACAGCATGTGACTTAAATATGAGAGTCTGAGCAAAGGGTCTGAATATGTATGACCATGTGATATTTCGGTTTTTATTTTTTAATAAATTTGCAAAAATTTCTACATTTATGTGTTTTTTCAGTCAAGATAGGGTGCAGAGTGTACATTAATGAGAAAAAATACACTTTTTTGAATTTACCAAATGGCTGCAATGAAACACAGAGTGAAAAATTGAAAGGGGTCTGAATACTTTCCATACCCACTGTATGTAGCTTTTTTTATTTTTTAAATGGTACTTAACTACCCAACATAACTTCAGCAAATATAATTTTTTTTACACAGCTAACAACACTAAAGTCTTTATATTTCGAAAAAGAAAAATGTCCTGTAACACTGCAGATTAAAAAAAAATACCCGAAAACCAGATAGCGGGGGTTTAAGCTCAGGTGGGCAGTCAACAGAGGTCAAGCAATTGTAATGTAGCGCAATTGCCTAAACGACAGGCATTTGACAGAAGTGAGTGACGGCCATTGTTGGGCACACGATCTGCGATTTTGCTAAAAGGCGAGCTAAAATAAAATTGCCTTGCTTTTACTTTCTTGATTCATTTCACTAAATAAACGAGAACAATCATCTATTGTAAGATCTAAATCTTTCCTAAATGTACTTTTACAGGAATGGGATTAATACATATGGATGCACATGTGCCAATGTTTATTTTGAATCATGGCGTTAAGCGACATTATCCTAAAAAAATGACCCTATAAATAATACTTAGGTCTTGCTATGCAAAGGTAGAGAAAGAGATTTAAGGCCATTTGTATGTTTTATTGGTACAACATCTGACAATGGAGCAGATATAGAGTCCGTTGACTTTGCGGAGATTGAAAAATCAATGTTGGTCTTTGTTTCAGATGGAATATTTTAGGTTCTTATGTCATGTTTATTGTCTTATTTATTATATTTCTTTAATGTTATTATTATGCTCTTTGGGATCACATACCCACATTTTGGCTCCATATAACTACATCTATACACCAGCCATTACCAGAAGAAAAGTGCGCTGGCTTCTTACTGGCAGCATTTGCACTGATAATAGTATTTACTACTAAAACTGCTAACTGGATAGGAGACCAAATACAGGAAGAGCGCAGTGCCAAATAAGCAATCACACTGCCCTATGTGATGCTGAATAAAGTGCCAGGAATGGAAGTTGGTTCTGCACTCTCTGGAGTCATGACAAGCCAGTAGAAAGGTAAAAATGTAATTTATTGTCTAAGCGTAAATAAATGGTTTGCTTACCTCGATGTTATGTATGGTTGGTTGTCCTGAGGAAGGAGATGGTGGACTCTGAAATGCTAACACAATAAACCTACATTTTTACCTTACTACTAGTTTGCCGTGGCTCCAGAGAGCACAGAACAATTTTATTCTGACATACCTACCAAGGAAGCTATGGCATCTGCATTTCAAGCTCTTTAGGTGTTGTGTCTCACACAAACTATTAGGTGGGTGGTTCTATTATTTCTATATCTTTTTTTATCTTTTCATTTATATAGCGTCAGCATATTCCGCAGTGATTTACAGTCTTGCACACATTATCATCACTGTCCTCAATGGGGCTCACAATCTAAATTACCTATCAGTAGGTCTTTGGAATGTGGGAGGAAACCGGAGTACCTGGAGGAAACACAGGGAGAACATACAAACTCCTTGCAGATGTTGCCCTTGGTGGGATTTGAACCCAGAACCCCAGCACTGCAACCACTGAGCCACAATTATTTATGTGGATACTAGTACCTATGCTGCCCCTGATTGAACACCCTAGTTAAACATGACACTGCAATTCCTTGGGAGATTATTGAGCTCCCAGCCTTTTGTTTAGTGTCTTTCCACCTGCTGCTTATCCTCAAGATTCTGCTGCTGCTACCAAGTACAGACCTCTTGCTATCTACTGATGACGCTGCCTGCTGGTGTTGCCCCTAGTGGTTGCAACAACAATGCTCCAACTCCTGTCAGTAGAGTTGAGCGAAACGGGTCGAAAAATTTCAAAAGTCGCCGACTTTTGGCAAAGTCGGGTTTCATGAAACGAAACCCGACCCTAGGATGAGGTCGGCCACGAGGTCGGCGACTTACGCGCCAAAGTCGCGTTTCAAAAGTTTGTTTTGCGCTCTTTTTTAGCCAATCAGGATCCACGGACACTGTGGGCAACGTGATGACATAGGCAGGGGTCACCACCATCTTTCAGAAGGGCATGCAAGTGATTGGCTTGCTTTGGTGGGCATCACAGGGGTTATAAAAGGGCGTGCACGCCGACCGCCATCTTACTTCTGCCGATCTTAGCATAGGGAGAGGTTGCTGCTGCTGATTCTGTAGGGAGAGCGTTAGGCAGGGAAGAAGAAAAGAAAACTGCTTCTGCTGCTAGCGATTTTGCCTGTACAACACACCAGTCACTGTGTGTGCAGTGCAAGGGGAGGCTATATTGTGGTGGATCAGCGGTGTTGGTTGTTAGGCTGCCTTCTAAGGCTTCCTGACAGCTGCATTGCTGTTTCCCCACTGCTCTGCAAACTGCTTTTTTAAAAGCAATCCCAATTTTTTTTTTGTCCTGCTGAGGTACTGAGCGTGCATTTTTTCACACCATACAGCGGTGTACGCTCCTCACACAGTACCGTGTAACGGCTGTTATCACAGCCACAGTGAAGCTATCTGTGTGTCACTGTGGAAGGATAAGTGGAGGACTTGTTCCGTTCTTACAGACCTACACTCTAGGGAGATTCCTATTCTGCACAATTCTACATACACCTTGTAGTTTGTGATACACTAGCCAATTTCTGCCTGTGACATAGCGCTCTGATATTCAGTGGGCCTCACACAATCCAAAAGTGTCCAGTGTCCACTAGTGTGTGCAGAAATTCAAAATCTCTGTGATCCTGTAGTCACTTTTTTCACACCTGTGCCATCGAGCCTGTGACATAGCGCTCTGATATTCAGTGGGCCTCACACAATCCAAAAGTGTCCAGTGTCCACTAGTGTGTGCAGAAATTCAAAATCTCCCTTATCCTGTAGTCACTTTTTTCACACCTGTGCCATCGAGCCTGTGACATAGCGCTCTGATATTCAGTGGGCCTCACATAATCCAAAAGTGTCCAGTGTCCACTAGTGTGTGCAGAAATTCAAAATCTCCCTTATCCTGTAGTCACTTTTTTCACACCTGTGCCATCGAGCCTGTGACATAGCGCTCTGATATTCAGTGGGCCTCACATAATCCAAAAGTGTCCAGTGTCCACTAGTGTGTGCAGAAATTCAAAATCTCCCTTATCCTGTAGTCACTTTTTTCACACCTGTGCCATCGAGCCTGTGACATAGTGCTCTGATATTCAGTGGGCCTCACACAATCCAAAAGTGTCCAGTGTCCACTAGTGTGTGCAGAAATTCAAAATCTCCCTTAACCTGTAGTCACTTTTTTCACACCTGTGCCATCGAGCCTGTGACATAGCGCTCTGATATTCAGTGGGCCTCACACAATCGAAAAGTGTCCAGTGTCCACTAGTGTGTGCAGAAATTCAAAATCTCCCTTATCCTGTAGTCACTTTTTTCACACCTGTGCCATCGAGCCTGTGACATAGCGCTCTGATATTCAGTGGGCCTCACACAATCCAAAAGTGTCCAGTGTCCACTAGTGTGTGCAGAAATTCAAAATCTCCCTTATCCTGTAGTCACTTTTTTCACACCTGTGCCATCGAGCCTGTGACATAGAGCTCTGATATTCAGTGGGCCTCACACAATCCAAAAGTGTCCAGTGTCCACTAGTGTGTGCAGAAATTCAAAATCTCCCTTATCCGGTAGTCACTTTTTTCACACCTGTGCAATCGAGCCTGTGACATAGCGCTCTGATATTCAGTGGGCCTCACACAATCCAAAAGTGTCCAGTGTCCACTAGTGTGTGCAGAAATTCAAAATCTCCCTTATCCTGTAGTCACTTTTTTCACACCTGTGCCATCGAGTCTGTGACATAGTGCTCTGATATTCAGTGGGCCTCACACAATCGAAAAGTGTCCAGTGTCCACTAGTGTGTGCAGAAATTCAAAATCTCCCTTATCCTGTAGTCACTTTTTTCACACCTGTGCCATCGAGCCTGTGACATAGCGCTCTGATATTCAGTGGGCCTCACACAATCCAAAAGTGTCCAGTGTCCACTAGTGTGTGCAGAAATTCAAAATCTCCCTTATCCTGTAGTCACTTTTTTCACACCTGTGCCATCGAGCCTGTGACATAGCGCTCTGATATTCAGTGGGCCTCACACAATCCAAAAGTGTCCAGTGTCCACTAGTGTGTGCAGAAATTCAAAATCTCCCTTATCCTGTAGTCACTTTTTTCACACCTGTGCCATCGAGCCTGTGACATAGCGCTCGGATATTCAGTGGGCCTCACACAATCCAAAAGTGTCCAGTGTCCACTAGTGTGTGCAGAAATTAAAAATCTCCCTTATCCTGTAGTCACTTTTTTCACACCTGTGCCATCAAGCCTGTGACATAGCGCTGTGATATTCAGTGGGCCTCACACAATCCATAAGTGTCCAGTGTCCACAAGTGTGTGCAGAAATTCAAAATCTCCCCTGTCCTATAGACACCTTGTACCTTGTTTTACATTACTATATAGTTTGTTGTATTTTGTCTACATTTCTACAAAAAATGAGGAAGGCTGGTGGAAGAGGCCGTGGAATTGGGCGGGGGTTGGCAGCTGGTAAGGATGGTGTTGGTGGTGGATCTGATGGTAGTGGCAAGAGCAAAATAGGACCGAATGCAGGAGGTGTTGAGCCTGCGTCATCGTCTGGCTCCATAAGGCTTTGAAGGCTTAGTTTTCTAGGAGTTGGCAAACCGCTTTTAAAGCCAGAGCATCAGGAAAAAGTTTTGTCTTACATTGCTGACTCAGCCTCCAGCTCTATCGCCTCCTCTTCTGAAGTTGTAAAAAGTAAAAGCACTGAGTCGTCATTGGAGGCTCATGTTCATGAACCACACCTTTCCTTGTGTCCTTCACCCCAACCAAGATTGAAGGATGACGCAGGCCATACAACTGATTACTCCATGGAGCTGTTTTCACATACCATGCCTGGATTATCAAGTGAAATGGTGAATTACCCAGGCCAAGATGAATCTGACATGGAGTGCACTGATGCACAGCCGCTGATAGATGATTCTGCTGGTACATTCACTCAGAGCACTACATTGTCCTCGCAGTGTACAGAGCCAGATTCTGACCCTGATGAGACTCAGGTGCCCCTTCCCGAACACTATACCACCATACACGGTGACACAGAGGAAGGTGCACATGACATTGAAGAGGAGGTGATGGATGACCCAGTTGTTGACCCAGATTAGCATCCATTGGGGGAAGAGGGTGCTGCTTCCAATAGCTCAGATGAGGAGCATCCACAGCAGACATCGACAAAAGAGTTGCTGGACAGCTTGTCCAGAGGGTCAAAAGATCACAGCGTGCTAGGCCGCAAAATGTCTGCCAAGACAATGTCTGCCAATGTCTGGAAGAGTGCAGTGTGGCACTTTTTTGAACAAAATCCTCATGATCAGGCCAAGGTTATCTGTAAGAAGTGCGCAAAGACCTTTAGCCGAGGGAAAAATCTGAAAAATTTGAATACCAGTTGCATGCTTAGACATTTAACCACCATGCACTTGTAAGCGTGGACACAACACCAAACCTCAAGTGCCACATGTGCAACTGATCACAAAGAAGGTAGTCAGCAATGCTACATTGTTTCCCCCACTGTAAGCCCACCGGTTAGCACAGCAGCAAATGTTGAGGTGTCGTTGCAAGGCCACAGCAGTCAGGGAATCCCACTATTATATCAACGAAATACTGAATCTAGGCCATCAGAAAGAATACCAACTCCATCACCATCATCAACCCTCTCTCAGTCCGCCCTGTCCACCGCTACTTCCACCATATGCAGCTCTCAAGTGCAGCTCACCGTCCTAGACACTATGAGTAGGTCAAGAAAGTACTCAGTCTCTCATCCGCGTACACTGGGTTTGAACGCCCACATTGCCAAACTAATCTCGTTTGAGATGATGCCCTATCGGTTGGTGGAAAGCGCAGCTTTCCGCGAACTCATGGCCTATGCAGTACCACGCTATGACCTACTCAGTCGCCACTTCTTCTCTCGCAAAGCCATCCCAGCCCTCCACCATCATGTAAAAGACCGCATTGTCCATGCACTCAAGCAGTCAGTGAGTGGAAAGGTGCACCTCACAACTGATGCATGGTCCAGTCGGCATGGCCAGGGCCGTTACGTGTCCATCACTGCGCACTGGGTTAATGTGGTGGATGCAGGGTCCACAGGGGACAGCGGTGGTGGGACAGTGCTACCTAGCCCACGGTATAGGAAACAGTTGGCTGTAGGCGTTCGACCCTCCTCCTCCTCCAGAAGCGAAAGCTCTTCCACAGAGCGCAGTCGTACGAGCACTCCATCTGCAGCTGCCACTGTTGCACACGAGGTGTCCCCCTATCGAGCAGCTAGTGGAAAGCGTCAGCAGGCTGTGTTGCAGATGATGTGCTTGGGCGACAGACACACAGCCGAGGTGCTGGCCGAGTACTTGAAGCGACAAACTGAGTCATGGCTGGGCAGTGTACATCTTGAGGCAGGCAAGGTAGTTAGTGATAACGGCCGTAATTTTGTGGCAGCCATAGCCCTTTCAAAACTCAGCCACATACCTTGCTTGGCTCACACCTTAAACCTGGTGGTGCAGTGCTTCCTCAAAAATTATCCGGAGTTAACAGCCCTGCTCCAGAAAGTGCGAAGACTGTGCGCGCACATCCGCCAGTCGCCTGTACACTCCGTTCGTATGCAGAAGCTGCAGCGATTGCTCCACCTTCCCAACCACCGCCTCATTATCGATATTGCAACAAGGTGGAACTCCACCCTGCACATGGTGGAGCGGCTGTGCGAGCAGAGGCAGGCCATAATGCATTTGTGGGAGGATACACGGCCAGGCACTTTGAGAGCAGACATGGAGTTGACAGGTGTGCAGTGGTCGAAGCTGAAAGACCTCTGTAAAGTCCTTCAGTGTTTTGAGGAATGCACACGGCTGGTAAGCGCAGACGACGCCATCCTAAGCATGAGCATCCCACTTATGCGTCTGCTCATGCAAACTTTGACACACCTTAAGGAGCAGGCGTCTGCAGCCAATGTTGATGAGGAGGAAGAGGAGGAGGGAATCCTTGATGACATTCAGCCATTGTCTTCTCAGGGACCTCTCCTGGACGAGGTGGAGGAAGAAGAGGAGGAGGATGATGATGGGGATGATTACTTAGGGAAGGAGGATGCATCTCGTCGGGCAAGTGAAAATGTTGGCGTGGCAAGGTCTGGTACAGGGTTTGTGCGTGACTGGAGGGATGTGGATTTGCCAGAAAGTGCTCCTCCAACCAGCACTCGCAGTGCATCATTGACACCGGGAACATTGGCCCACATGTCAGATTATGCCTTGCAGATCCTAAAAAGGGACCCCCGCATTGCCAAAATGATGAACAATGACGACTACTGGTTGGCCAGCATCCTGGATCCACGCTATAAAGGCAAATTACAAAACATCATGCCACAGGAGAACCTTGACCTAATATTGGCTAATAAACAAGCAACTCTGGTAAATCAGTTGCTTGAGGCATTCCCAGCACACAGCAGCGGTGATGGTTCTCACACGAGCCGTACGGGCCGGGGGCAGCTTGTCAGAGGTGTTCATGGTGCACACAGCAGAAGTGGCGTTGGAGACAGGGGTTTCATGACAATGTTGTGGACTGATTTTTCAAGTACCGCTCACATAACTGGTAATACTGCATCGATGGAAAGTGACAGGAGACAGCAGTTGTCAACTATGGTTACAAACTACTTTTCCTCCCATATCGATGTTCTTCCACACAGGTCATTCCCCTTTGACAATTGGGCCGCTAAACTGGACACCTGGCCTGAATTGACACAATATGCCTTACAGGAGCTTGCTTGCCCAGCTGCAAGTGTGCTATCGGAAAGAGTCTTCAGTGCAGCTGGATCAATCCTGACAGAAAAAAGGACCCGTCTGTCAACCCAAAATGTGGATGATCTAACCTTCATTAAAATGAACCATGCATGGGTTTCCAAGGATTTTGTCCCACCTTCCCCTGATGACACATAGGGTGACAGAAAAATGGCTTGCTTTGGTCCACCTCTTCCTGGGACTTGACGTATTTCGCCTTTTGCATCAGCTGAATGTCCAACATCAACATATGCCACTTTCTAAAACTCCCTAACTGTGCTGCCTCCCCCCCATGGCCGGGGTCACCACCTAGCGCACGACACCGTGCGAGTGCCGTTGCCCTGGACAGGTGGGTAGGCCGACTCTTGGGCGCGGGCACTGGCACAGGGTCCCTCATAGTGCAATCAAGTGTCTCTGATGGTGGTGGTGCACACCCGCCGTCAGACACACCGCCGTACTATAAGGGGCCCAGTGCCAGTACCGACGCCCACGAGTGGGCCCCCCTTGCTTGGGCAGGGCCCCAGCATTTGCAATCTTTACCTCTCCCTGCTCCTCCGCTGTGTAGTCTGGGCCGTCAAATCCATACTGTGCCTGACACCGTCTGAGCCTGCCTCCTGATGTATAGACATATATTTTGAATGTGTACGCTATCCATACATGTTATCCGGGGATACAGTACCCTTTCTCACCTTTGTGCAATCACGTGCAATCCATACTGGGCCTAACACCGTCTGAGCCTGCCTCCTGATGTATAGACATATATTTTGAATGTGTACGCTATCCATACATGTTATCCGGGGATACGGTACCCTTTCTCACCTTTGTGCAATCACGTGCAAGCCATACTGTGCCTGACACCATCTGAGCCTGCCTCCTGATGTACAGACATATATTTTGAATGTGTACGCTATCCATACATGTTATCCGGGGATACGGTACCCTTTCTCACCTTTGTGCAATCACGTGCAATCCATACTGGGCCTAACACCGTCTGAGCCTGCCTCCTGATGTATAGACATATATTTTGAATGTGTACGCTATCCATACATGTTATCCGGGGATACGGTACCCTTTCTCACCTTTGTGCAATCACGTGCAATCCATACTGGGCCTAACACCGTCTGAGCCTGCCTCCTGATGTATAGACATATATTTTGAATGTGTACGCTATCCATACATGTTATCCGGGGATACGGTACCCTTTCTCACCTTTGTGCAATCACGTGCAATCCATACTGGGCCTAACACCGTCTGAGCCTGCCTCCTGATGTATAGAAATATATTTTGAATGTGTACGCTATCCATACATGTTATCCGGGGATACGGTACCCTTTCTCACCTTTGTGCAATCACGTGCAATCCATACTGGGGCTGACACCGTCTGAGCCTGCCTCCTGATGTATAGACATATATTTTGAATGTGTACGCTATCCATACATGTTATCCGGGGATACGGTACCCTTTCTCACCTTTGTGCAATCACGTGCAAGCCATACTGGGCCTAACACCGTCTGAGCCTGCCTCCTGATGTATAGACATATATTTTGAATGTGTACGCTATCCATACATGTTATCCGGGGATACGGTACCCTTTCTCACCTTTGTGCAATCACGTGCAAGCCATACTGGGCCTAACACCGTCTGAGCCTGCCTCCTGATGTATTGACATATATTTTGAATGTGTACGCTATCCATACATGTTATCCGGGGATATGGTTCCCTTTCTCACCTTTGTGCAATCACGTGTAATCCATACTGGGCGTGAGAACGGCTGGCGAGCTGTTAAGCAAGCTACAGCACATGTGGTTTGCACACGTAAGTTTTTCATTTTTTCAGGAATGACGGTTAGGCCTAATTCCGGAACTGCGGTTGACCTGCACTTACTGGGAAATCATCGTTCGCGGGTAATAATTGTGATCAGTGATCTCCATCACTAACGTTGTTCAGCGGGCTATCTGCACCTGTAAGCGACAAACGCTGGCCTTTTCAGTGTAGCGCACATGCAGCCACGGACATGTAAGGGCATGACACACCAGTTATTGGCCAATCTCATGTGCCAGAGCCTCACGTGTCCCTCTAGTAAGCCGGACTCAGACCGCGGGGCATGACGGAGTCTCCTACGTTAACAGAATTAAGCTTGCAATGTGTGCATCTTTTCTGTAGCTGGCATTGTTGAGGTTTCCCAGGTGGAGTCGAATTTATCCGTAGGCTCCACTCCTGGTGGTGCCCTTCTGGACATTCCTTTAAGGTTCAGCTTTGCAACCATACTGCCCACGTTAAACAAACACTTTGCCTTCATGAACGCTGTTTGGAGGGTCATGACTCGTGGGAATAACGCCGCCCAATCAGTTAACCTGCTAGAGAGATCCTTCGTTGCTCCCAAGCATGACATCACACTCCCTAGGAGGAAGGTAATGCCACTGTGGCGACCGTACTCCTGGGGGCGACACAAGTGCACTGATGCCCAGCCACTGCTTGATGAATCTGCTGGTACATTGACCCAGACCATTACATTCCCCTCGCACGCTACACGGCCTGAATCTGACCCTGATGAAACTCAGGTTACCCTTCCCATATACAGTTCCATCTTGCACGGTGACAAAGAGGAAGCTGCAGATGAAAGTGCAGGTTCGGCCCACCCGCCATCAGACACACCACCGTACTATCAGGGGCCCTGTGCCAGTGCCGTCGCCAACGAGTGGGCCCCCCCTGCTTGCTCATGATCACAGCACTTGCAAGGTTGAAATACTGTGCAGTGAAATGGAAGATGGGGACGACGAGGAGTCCAGACTAGTACAGGGATTCCCTAGCGAGGAGACTTATTTGATTGTTTTCAATGTTGGGACAGCAATTTTTGGGGAGCACTATACTCTGGAGAATGATAGATGGGGCCCACCATACACTGGAACATTCCAAAGGTGGACATCAGACACTGGAGCAGCATTTACAGGACCCATTATACACTAGAGCATTAGAAATGGGGCCCATTATGTTTGGAGCATTATTTTGGCCCATAAGACAGTGGAGCTTCATCCATGGGGACCAACATATACTGTAGCATTATGTGGAGCTCATCATATACTGTTTCAAACATTATATGGGACCAATGATTCTGTATGGAGAAATAGATGGGCCTCGTCATGAGATGTAAAAAGTGAAGTATTTTTCATTGTACTATACCGCTATTTCTCTGCCGTATCGGAGCATGATGAGTTGTGGTATGTGTTAAAGGGGCGCTCTTTCGCCCAGGGCACATGAAAACCTGGAGCCAGCCCTACCCCCCCACAACTTTAGCCAAATAACCCCCATTTTTCAGTGCGTAACTTGTATTATGAAGTTAATTAAGGTTGACAAGCTTAAGTAAGAAGAATTGTTGCTTTTGGCATTCAAATGGGCACTGTAGGTGTGTTTCCTGTCCTCCTCTCACTGCCGACTTTTATTCCCCATTGACTTACATTGGGTTTCGTGTTTCGGGACGACCCCGACTTTTCCCTATAATCGGCCGATCTTGCTTGACCCGACTTTTGGAAAAGTCGGGTTTCATGAAGCGAAACTCGACCCTAAAAAAACAAAAGTCGCTCAGCTCTACCTGTCAGTCCATAACATGTAGAGTCGCTATTCACAGAAAACCCATGAGACAGAGTAGTCAAGAGGTCTGAGGTAAGGTACCAGGAGCGCTCCTGGTAACAGAGGGCCAAGATAAAAGCGTGACAAGTTACAGTCCGGGGTCAAATGCCAGGAGGATACCTCAAGATAAGGGGATAAGAGAAAAGGATAGTCAGAGACCAAGTCCGGGGTCAGGTACCTGAGGTCAGAGAGCGTCAATAGCAAAAGGGACAGCAAACACATAGTCAAGACAAATCCAAAGTCCAAAAATTAGCAAAAAAGCCCTAATAGGGGGAATCTGAGGTAAATACCAAAACATTAAATCAGAGGAACAACTAAAAATTGGGACCTAAAATTTAACATTTAATACTTATTCATTAAAAAGTCTTGCAAAAGACCAACATGCATGTAAAATCAAGAAAGCCAAGAAATATACAGTACACTACAGGGGTGTTGTTTATACTGCATAAAATAAACAAATATCATGGTACAAATCTGGTTCTAAATATCAAATATCTATGTGGAAGATTCTGGGTATCTAGATATACTATTCACCCGACACGTTTCTACATCAGGATTCTTCAGGGGAGTTTGGAATACTTCATCAAGTCGAACAACATGAGGATGTCCCATCGCTGCTCACAGTAGACAGGACATAGTTCATCTTATAGAGTATGAGGAAATTTAAATCTGCGTGAGCTAGACTAGTCAATGCATTACTTTCGGTGTAGCCTGGCTCATCATGTCCCTTCTATGAAGCGCAAAGTTAGCTATCAGAGCTTCACATCAGGTACATGCTTCACATCGAGAGACCGACACGTAACCATCAGGTGTCCATCCAATAGTGTCACTTCCTGTGTGCCCCAGGAATTACCGTCGATATGCAAATATGGAATATAAGCTTGTTCCTTATGAGATCAATCATGATATAGGTAAGTATGTATAAAGACGTCTAAATGAAGATGATTACTAAGACAGTTCCATAGGAACAGCTATAAGTAATCTCCATATAGAATGGCTTTCAAGTCCATTCATAAAGATACAATCAAAATCGGGTTTGAAGCAGAAATTCAATTTATAACAATGGGGCAGAAACAAGGTCCAATATATACTGTAAGAAAGACATACAATTAGAAAATGTATAATGGAATTGAATGACAAGAAAGAAATCAAAAAATTGTTCAGAAAAAGATATTTTGGGGGAATATGGTATAGGTAGAGATGCATTAGAAAAGAAAAAAAACAGGTAGTTTGGAACCGAAGGAGAAATTTTAGTACGTAGAGGAAAAGGTACATAAAAGGTTAGTGTAGGGGGAGATGGTGTACTAAGGATGCCCTATTCAGGTGCTAAATCTGTCTACCCGCAGAGGTTGGCACCCTAATAACCTATGTCATTGATGCCCCCACTCGTCATTGACTCTAACTAATTGACCCTATTAATCTATGAAACTACTGAATGTGAGTTGTACATTCAGATCCTAACGGGACACTGTCTTAAGATGATAGATTCATTGTGTTTTGCATCGTAGGATGGATCTATTTCCAATGCCCCTAGGACAAAGGATTGTGCACATGATCCTGACACCCTCTACTAGTAAGAAAATATTCCACTGCTTTTAAGCCTTTCAGATGTGGTATAGATGAAAACAGCACTCCCACATCTATACTGGCTAATACAGTTGTGGCCAAAAGTATTGACACCCCTGCAATTCTGTCAGATAATACTTAGTTTCTTCCTGAAAATGATTGCAAACACAAATTCTTTGGTATTACTATCTTCATTTAATTTGTCTTAAATGAAAAAACACAAAAGAGAATGAAGCAAAAAGCAAAACATGGATCATTTCACACAAAACTCCAAAAATGGGCCAGACAAAAGTATTGGCACTCTCAGCCTAATACTTGGTTGCACAACCTTTAGCCAAAATAACTGCAACCAACCACTTCCGGTAACCATCAATGAGTTTCTTACAATGCTCTGCTGGATTTTTAGACCATTCTTCTTTGGCAAACTGCTCCAGGTCCCTGATATTTGAACGGTGCCTTCTCCAAACTGCCATTATTAGATCTCTCCACAGGTGCTCAATGGGATTCAGGTCTGGACTCATTGCTGGCCACCTTAGAAGTCTCCAGTGCTTTCTCTCAAACCATTTTCTAGTGCTTCGAAGTGTGTTTTGGGTCATTGTCCTGCTGGAAAACCCATGACCTCTGAGGGAGACCCAGCTTTCTCACACTGGGCCCTACATTATGCTGCAAAATTTGTTGGTAGTCTTCATACTTCATAATGCCATGCACACGGTCAAGCAGTCCAGTGCCAGAGGCAGCAAAGCAACCCCAAAACATCAGAGAACCTCCGCCATGTTTGACTGTGGGGATCATGTTCTTTTCTTTGAATGCCTCTTTTTTTCTCCTGTAAACTTTATATTGATGCCCAAAAAGCTCTACTTTTGTCTCATCTGACCAGAGAACATTCTTCCAAAACGTTTTAGGCTTTTTCAGGTAAGTTTTGGCAAACTCCAGCCTGGCTTTTTTATGTCTCGGGGTAAAAATGGGGTCTTCCTGGGTCTCCTACCATACAGTCCCTTTTCATTCAGACGCCGACGTGTTGTGAGTTCATTTTCCCCTTCACCATTGAGGTCTGATAAACTCCCTCTTCTGGTAAAGGAAGGTAGAGAGGCTGATTACAAAGCACCTGAGCAGAATGATGATGACTGGGTGACTGGGATTGCTGACTGGATATAGGGCAGCCGACGCCCTTCTGCCTTGCGGGTGATTACTCTGAGGGATTCTTGGAGACCAGTCTGATTCCTGCTCCTTAAAAGCTAAATTTGCTGCTCTACTTTTTGCATTTGTGTTTTGGTTTTGTTTTGCCTTGTTTTTCTGGATTTCTGCCTTTCCCTGCTGGGTGAGCTGAATTCCTTTTTGCTCTGTCTTCAGATAATACCTGAGTACTGATATAGTCTTTTTGAAGCCTAGCGTCTTCAGGGCTTTTTTTCCCTATCAGTCTGTTGGCTCTTGTTTGTGAGAGGGTTTTGGCGGATTGCAGACAGCAGCTTTTCTATTCTGTCCTATTTAGTTAGCTTGGGCCCCATCATTTGCTCAGCCTATCTTTCTATCTGTGTGAGTGTTTTTTCATCTTGCTTCACCGTCATTATATGTTGGGGGCTGCCTATTGCTTTGGGGTCTGCTCTGGGGCAGTTTAGATTTCCCTTTCTGTCTTTAGGCTATGTAGTTCTCCGGCTGTGATCGAGGGGTCTAGGGCACCGTAGGAACCCCCCACGGCTACTGCTAGTTGTTGTTGATAGGTTCAGGGGTCTGCAATCCGATAGCTGCCAACTTCTCTGGTTTTCTGGACTTAGCTAGTATTTCTGTTTCTGCCTCCTACGGTGACTCATTCATAACAGAATCACCCGCCATGCCGCAGATCCTAGGGTACTCAATAGCAGGAAAGAATTGTAAAAAAAAAAAAAAAGGTGTGTATATTTTTTCCTCTATATCTCTGAGGCCGTAGGGGGAATTTTTTTTTTCTCTCAATGGACATAAAGCAATTGTCTGATCGGGTGGAGCGGCTCGCTGCGGAAGTGCAGGGAATTTCCGCCTACCTTGCTCATTCACATGCTGCTGAACCAAAGATCCCTACTACTGATGTGTTTTTTGGGGATCGGTCTAAATTTTTGAATTTCAAAAATAATTGCAAATTATTTTTTGCCTTGATGCCTAACTCGTCAGAGAGCTCCGTGCAGCAGGTTAAAATTGTCATCTCTTTGCTGCGTGGCGATCCCCAGGATTGGGCGTTTTCTTTGAAACCAGATGATCCTATTCTGACTAATGTGAACGCATTTTTTCAAGCCTTGGGGTTGTTGTATGATGAACCTAATGCAATTGATCAGGCTGAAAAGACCCTGTTGGCATTGAGCCAGGGTCGAGATTCTGCAGAATTGTACTGTCAAAAATTCCGAAAGTGGGCGGTCCTTACTACCTGGAATGATAATGCCTTGGCAGCTCTCTTTCGGAAGGGTTTGTCAGAAGCCGTAAAAGTTACTATGGTGGGATTTCCTGTTCCCTCTGGTCTTGACGATTCTATGTCATTAGCCATTCAGGTTGATCGGCGTTTACGTGAACGCAGGACTGCACGAGAGGTGTTGCCACCTGTTGAACAAGTGTCTGAACCTATGCAATGTGATAGAGTTTTGTCCAGGGAGCAACGTCAGGAGTTCAGAAGGCATAATAAGCTGTGTTTTTTTATGGAGATGCCTCGCATATTATTTCTGTCTGCCCTAAACGAGAGAAACGTTTTGCACACACGTTTTCTGTGGGTGGTGTTCAACCTAAGTTTCTTCTGGCAATTACTCTGATCTGCTCCCTGTCCACATTTTCCGCCAAGGCTTTTGTGGATTCGGGAGCAGCCCTGAATCTAATGGACTTGGATTTTGCTAAACGTTGTGGATTTCCGATGACACCTTTGCGGACGCCTATCCCTTTGAGGGGGATTGATGCTCCTCCTTTGGCGAAAAATAAACCTCAGTTTTGGACCCAGGTGGTAATGCGGGTCACCCCAGACCATCAAGAAAATTGCAGATTTTTGGTGTTGCATAATTTGCATGATACCATTGTTCTGGGGTTCCCTGGTTGCAAATTCATAATCCAGTTTTGGATTGGAAATCTGTGTCTGTGGTGAGTTGGGGTTGTCGGTGTGCCCTTAGTGAGGCTTCGGTTTTTTCCACCTCTCCTCAGTCGCATGATGTTCCTGACTATTTGGCGGACTTTTATGATGTATTTAGTGAGAATGAGTCTGTGTCTTTGCCTCCTCATAGGAGTTATGACTGTGCAATTGAACTGAGCCCGGGGAGTAAATTTCCTAAGGGTCGGCTCTTCAATTTATCTGTACCCGAGCACGAGGCTATGTGATCCTATATTAAGGAGGCATTGGAGAAGGGTCATATTAGACCATCCTCTTCACCCTTAGGTGCCGGTTTTTTTTTCATGGCCAAATTGGATGGTTCATTAAGGCCTTGTATTGATTATCGTGCCCTCAACAAAATTACTATTAAATATCAGTATCCGTTACCCCTGATTTCGGATCTATTCTCCAGAGTTAAAGGTGCTTGCTGGTTTACCAAGCTTGACCTCAGGGGGGCGTATAATCTTATCCGCATTAAGCATGGGGATGAATGGAAGACGGCGTTTAATACTCCGGAGGGACATTTTGAGTACCTGGTGATGCCTTTTGGGCTCACTAATGCCCCTTCTGTCTTCCAGTGCTTCATGAACGACATTTTCCGAGACTTTGTGGATAAATTTTTGATTATCTATCTGGATGATATTTTGATCTTCTCCAAGGATTGGGATTCTCATGTGGAACATGTTCGGACTGTGTTCCGGATCTTGAGGGAGAATTCCCTGTATGTCAAACGATCAAAATGCCTTTTTGGGGTACAGAGGATTTCATTTTTGGGATTTATTTTGTCTCCGTCAACTATTGAAATGGACCCGGCCAAGGTACAGGCCATTTATGATTGGGTTCAGCCCACTTCTTTGAAGGCCCTCCAGAAGTTTTTGGGTTTTGCTAATTTTTATCGGAAATTTATAGCAAAATTTTCTAGTATTGCCAAGCCATTGACTGATCTGACTAAAAAGGGTCCTGATGTGTTGAATTGGTCTCCGGAGGCTGTTTCTTCCTTTCAGGAGCTGAAGCGAAGATTCACTTCTGCCCCGGTTTTGCGGCAACCTGATGTCTCACTCCCGTTCCAGGTAGAGGTGGACACTTCTGAGATTGGTGCAGGAGCTGTTTTGTCCCAAAAGGATCCTGTAACATCTAAAATGAATCCCTGTGCTTTCTTTTCCCAAAAGTTCTCTCCATCTGAACCTAACTATGATGTGGGGAATCGGGAACTGTTAGACATGAAATGGGCATTTGAGGAGTGGAGACATTGGTTGGAGGGAGCTAAACACCAAGTCGTGGTCCTCACTGACCACAAGAATTTGATTTACCTGGAGTCGGCCAAACGCTTGAACCCCATACAGGCTAGGTGGGCCTTGTTTTTTACACGTTTTGATTTTGTGGTCTCTTTTCTTCCTGGCACTAAGAATGTCAAGGCAGACTCCCTCTCTAGGAGCTTCTTTGCTGATTCTCCTGTGGTGACCAAGCCTGCTACCATCTTAGGCGAAGGGGTAGTTCTTTCTGCCATCTCGCCCGATTTGAGACGTGCTCTGGAAGAGTTCCAGGAGGACAAACCTGAGCGTTGTCCCAGTGGAAAGTTGTATGTTACAGACCAGTGGAAGAAGAGAGTGATGTCTGAAGTTCATTGCTCTGCATTAGCTGGTCATCCAGGTATTTTTGTTACTAGAAATCTGGTGAGTCGGTCTTTTTGGTGGCCTGCCTTGTCTCATGATGTCAGGAATTTTGTGCAGTCCTGTGGGGCTTGCTTCTGGTCTAAACCTTGTTCTCGCTCTAGTGGGTTGTTGATGCCTTTGCCGGTCCCCAGGAGGCCATGGACCCATATTTCAATGGATTTCATCTCTGATACGCCTGTCTCTCAGAGAATGACTGTTATTTGGGTGATTTGTGATAGGTTCTCTAAGATGGTTCATCTTGTACCACTCCCTAAGTTGCCATCTTCCTCTGAGTTGGTGCCCCTGTTTTTGCAACAGGTGGTTCGCTTGCACGGGATTCCTGAGAACATTGTATCTGACAGAGGAGTTCAATTTGTGTCTAGATTTTGGAGGACTTTCTGTTCCAAGCTGGGAATTCAGTTGTCCTTCTCCTCTGCTTTTCACCCTCAGACCAATGGGCAGACGGAGAGAACAAACCAGACCTTGGAGTTGTATTTGAGATGTTTTATTTCCGCCGATCAGGATGATTGGGTTTCATTTTTGCCCTTGGCCGAATTTGCTTTAAATAATAGAGCTAGTTCTGCCACTTTGATGTCACCTTTTTTTGTAACTTTGGGTTTCACCCTCGATTTTCTTCAGGGCAGGTGGAGCCTTCTGCCTGCCCAGGTGTTGACACTGTGGTGGAGAGAATGCACCAGATCTGGGACCTAGTGGTGGATAAGTTATCTCTCTCCCAGGAAAAGGCCCAGCGGTTTTCCAACCGACATATAACCATTGGTCCCCAGTTTAAGGTTGGTGATATGGTTTGGTTATCATCAAAAAGGTGGCTTCTCCTAAGTTTAAGCCTAGATTTATTGGACTTACAAGATTTTGGAGATTATTAATCCGGTCTCTTTTCGTTTGGCTCTTCCTGTCACATTTAAAATTCATAATGTTTCATAAGTCCTTGTTGAAGAGGTTTGTTGAACCAGTTGTTCCTGGGGTGGCACCTCCGGACACTGTATTAGTTGAAGGTAACATGGAATATGAGGTAGAGAAGATACTGGATTCCCGTCTGGCTACACGGAGACTCCAGTATTTGGTTAAGTGGAAGGGTTATGGTCATGAGGATAATTCCTGGGTCTCTGCCTCTGATATTCATGCCAAAAGAATGGTGCATGCCTTTCATTGGGCTCACCCTGATCGCCCTGGTGGCGTGGATGAGGGTTCGGTGACCCCTCCTCAAGGGGTAGGTACTGTTGTGAGTTCATTTTCCCCTTCACCATTGAGGTCTGATGAACTCCCTCTTCTGGTGAAGGAAGGTAGTGAGGCTGATTACAAAGCACCTGAGCAGAATGATGATGACTGGGTGACTTGGATTGCTGACTGGATATAGGGCAGCTGACGCCCTTCTGCCTTGCGGGTGATTACTCTGAGGGATTCTTGGAGACCAGTCTGATTCCTGCTCCTCAAAAGCTAAGTTTGCTTCTCTACTTTTTGCATTTGTGTTTTGGTTTTGTTTTGCCTTGTTTTTCTGGATTTCTGCCTTTCCCTGCTGGGTGAGCTGAATTCCTTTTTGCTCTGTCTTCAGATAATACCTGAGTACTAATATAGTCTTTTTGAAGCCTAGCGTCTTCAGGGCTTTTTTTTCCCTATCAGTCTGTTGGCTCTTGTTTTTGAGAGGGTTTTGGCGGGTTGCAGACAGCAGCTTTTCTATTCTGTCCTATTTAGTTAGCTTGGGCCCCATCATTTGCTCAGCCTATCTTTCTATCTGTGTGAGTGTTTTTTCATCTTGCTTCACCGTCATTATATGTTGGGGGCTGCCTATTGCTTTGGGGTCTGCTCTGGGGCAGTTTAGATTTCCCTTTCTGTCTTTAGGCTATGTAGTTCTCCGGCTGTGATCGAGGGGTCTAGGGCACCGTAGGAACCCCCCACGGCTACTGCTAGTTGTTGTTGTTAGGTCCAGGGGTCTGCAATCCGATAGCTGCCAACTTCTCTGGTTTTCTGGACTTAGTATTTCTGTTTTTGCCTTCTACGGTGACTCATTCATAACACCGACGGATAGTACGGGTTGACACTGTTGTACCTTCAGACTGCAGGGCAGCTTGAACTTGTTTGGATGTTAGTCGAGGTTCTTTATCCAACTTCCGCACAATCTTGCGTTGAAATCTCTTGTCAATTTTTCTTTTCCGTCCACATCTAGGGAGGTTAGCCACAGTGCCATGGGCTTTAAACTTCTTGATGACACTGCGCACGGTAGACACAGGAACATTCTGGTCTTTGGAGATGGACATGTAGCCTTGAGATTGCTCATGCTTCCTCACAATTTGGTTTCTCAAGTCCTCAGACAGTTCTTTGGTCTTCTTTCTTTTCTCCATGCTCAATGTGGTACACACAAGGACACAGGACAGAGGTTGAGTCAACTTTAATCCATGTCAACTGGCTGCAAGTGTGATTTAGTTATTGCCAACACCTGTTAGGTGCCACAGGTAAGTTACAGGTGCTGTTACTTACACAAATTAGAGAAGCATCACATGATTTTTCGAACAGTGCCAATACTTTTGTCCACCCTCTTTTTTATGTTTGGTGTGGAATTATATCCAATTTGGCTTTAGGACAATTCTTTTTGTGTTTTTTCATTTAAGACAAATTAAATGAAGATAATAATACCAAAGAATTTGTGTTTGCAATCTTTTTCAGGAAGAAACTGAGTATTATCTGACCGAATTGCAGGGGTGTCAGTACTTTTGGCCACAACTGTATACTGGCCGATTCATGAGTCAGAGCTTCAGCAGTACTCAGGAGGTCTGTTGTGTCTCTTGTGATGGCACTCACTTCATTCACCAATGGGTTTTATCCAAGTTGTTTCCAAATCCAAGGCCCAACAAGAAAGATCAGGAAATCAGACAGAGCAAAGTACACATCAAACAAAGCAAAGCTACAGCTGACAATGGTCTGCTCATAGCTAGCCAGCTAAATAGCTAGCAAATAATCAAGAATGGGAGGCACCTGGAGAATGCCAAACTAAGTCAGATTGAGCATCTATCTGTCAATCAAAATACTGACAGCCTAGCATGCCCCAGCCTCAGATTTGATGACCAGGCTGTTACTCACTATACTGACAGTCCAGCACACTCCAGATCATATAGGGTGGCTGAGCTGTCACTCAGTGTCCCTAGGACACAGCGAGTGATGATACCATGACACCTTAGTTAAATAATCCCCGCATGTCTGGCCACTGACAGTTTTTTTACTTTATGTACTACTCTGGAGTGCCTTATTTTGTCTTCTAGTGGTCCCGCTTTGTTCTATTTTGCAAAGTTACCATTGGATATCCTTCTGCGTGCGACCCTCTACTCCAGAAAATATTCCAATGTATTTTCGATCCGAGTATAATCCTACAAAACATTGGATCGCACTTGTCCCAGTGTTATTCAATGGAGCAGTGCACGTCCCATTTTTTCCTCGCAGCATGCACGATTTGCATCCAACATCGGACCACACTCGAATGACATTTGAGTGCCGTGCGATTTTCATGGACTGACAAAACGGAGTTTTCTTTTTCCATCTTTTCATCTGATAAAATAGGTCACACTCACATGATACCCTGATCAAATTCTAATCAGGGTGTGATTAGCATAATTGGTCCGATTCTCTGGGATGAGAGAAAATATGCTTGTGTGCCCCAGCCACAGGCAGTCTAACGTCTCTAATTGGTATCTTGCATCAGAACTGGCCTATCCTCTGTTTTTGTAGTTGCCCCCATCTCTCTAAATGTTAAGTTACATGTGGTTATTCATTCTATTTTTTTTCATGCGTTTATCATGTTTTCGACGCTGCATTGTATGCCTCTTGTTGGTAGGTCATGTTTTAAACAAAGCGGATTTGCTTTGGCTTAAGCAAAATTTTACTAATACAGTCATGTGCAGACTAAATATGTTTTTTTCATGCTTTTCCGCTGTGGAAGTGCACTAAAAACGCATGTGCACTTTTAACCTGTGGAATTTTAGCATTTAATGCAAGTCTATGGAAAAAATCTGCACATAAGATTCAATATGAAGTCTCGAAGACAAAGTACACACATAGAAATAATAAAAGTGACAGTGGGCGGGGCTTCACAGAGGAAGTCTGCATCCCTCCGCAGCTCCTCCATATGCTAGTGTGAAACTAGCCTTACAGCAACAGAAAAAATGAATAAGATTTCTAAAACTCATTCAAACAGTGCATTTTTTTTCCTTGTGGTTTTTTGACCTGTCCCCCTTATTTTGTTTTAAAAGTAATATGTCAATTCTTTCAAAGCTTGTACTGTAGTTTACTCCCCATTGATATCAAAATGGGTTCGCAGCAAAAAAACGCACTCACCATAAAAATGTTGGGAAAGACACCACTAGCATTTTCCTGAAACATCTTTTGTATGAAAAAGTTAGCGGCTACGCTAGTGTCTAAAAGATGCCATGTTCCTATTCCCTTTGGCTATGTTCACACTGAGATTTTTTCAGGAGTTTATTTTTAGTGGAAGCTCTCTAAAATCCTGCACAAAAATGGCTTCAAAAATTCTTGGAGAACACTTCCAATTCATTTATACGGGACCTCCACTTTTGCTGTTCATAAGAGTTTTTTCCCCCCCTCAGTTTTTTCAAAACATCTTTAGGAAGAAAAAAAGATAAAAAAAGGTACTTGTTAGGCTAGTTTCACACTAGCGTTTTTTAGTGCTGCGCCTCGTGCGCAATAGAAACACATACAAAAAAACCGCATCATGTATGTGTTTGCTTTTTTTAGGCGTATGCGTTTTAACCAGTTTCTAGCTATGTTAACTCTTAAAACGCATGCGATTTTAAACGCAGGCAAAAAAAAAATTGGTCATCTTTTATATTTTAAAAATTACAAAAAGGAAAATGGGCCGATGCAAAAGTTTGGGCTCCATGCATGGTTAGTAGTACCTATGAATACCACCCAATGAGAAATACCGTACATGCATGTAGTCTCTTTAAACTTAATTGAAAAATTAAACAATTTAAAATACATGTAAATTCAACAGAGAAACGCAATGGAGGACCACATGTTGCATTTATATAGATATATCTAATATGGAATTATACAAAGTACATAATGAAACTATAGATTTCTTAATAGATACAAACTTAGCTTCATTAGAGACAGTGGGTTCAGAAAGTATTCAGACCCTTTTGCTCAGACACTCATATTTAAGTCACATGCTGTCCATTTCCTTGTGATCCTCCTTGAGATGGTTCTCCTTCATTGGAGTCCAGCTGTGTATAATTAAACTGATAGGACTTGATTTGTAAAGACACACACCTGTCTATTTAAGACCTCACAGCTCACAGTGCATGTCAGACCAAATGAGAATCCTGAGGTCAAAGGGACTGGCCAAGGAGTTCAGAGACAGAATTATGGCAAGGCACAGATCTGGCCAAGGTTACAAAAGAATTTCTGCAGTACTCAACGTTTCTAAGAGCACAGTGGCCTCCATAATCCTTAAATGGAAGAAGTTTGGGACCACCAGAGGTCTTCCTAGACCTGGCCATCCAGCCAAACTGAGCAATCGTGGGAGAAGAGCCTTGGTGAGAGAGGTAAAGAAGAACCCCAAGATCACTGTGGCTGAGCTCCACAGATGCTGTAGGAAATGGGAGAAAGTTCCACAAAGTCAACTATCACTGCAGCCCTCCACCAGTCGAGCCTTTATGGCAGAGTGACCTGACGGAAGCCTCTCCTCAGTGCCAAACATATGAAAGCTGGCATAGAATTTGCTAAAAAACACCTGAAGGACTCCCAGACTATGAGAAATAAGATTCTCTGGTCTGATGAGATGAAGATAGAACTTTTTGGTGATAATTTTAAGCGATATGTGTGGAGACAACCAGGCACTGCTCATCACCTGCTCAATACAATCCCAAAAGTGAAACATGGTGGTGGCAGCATCATGCTATGGGGGTGTTTTTCAGTTACAGGGACAGGACGACTGTTGCAATTGAAGGAGACATGAATGCAGCCAATTACAGAGATATCATGGATGAAAACCTCTTCCAGAGTGCTCTGGACCTCAGACTTGGCCAAAGGTTCACTTTCCAACAAGACAACAACCCTAAGCACACAGCTAAAATAACACAGGAGTGGCTTCAGAACAACTCTGTGACCATTCTTGACTGGCCCAGCCAGAGCACTGACCTAAACCCAATTGAGCATCTCTGAAGAGACCTGAAAATGGCTGTTCACCATCTTTCACAATCCAACCTGACGAAACTGGAGAGGATCTGCAAGGAAGAATGGCAAAGGATACCCAAATCCAGGTGTGAAAAACTTGTGGCATCATTCCCAAGTTCCCAAGAAGGCTCATGGCTGTACTAGCTCAAAAGGCTGCTTCTACTCAATACTGAGCAAAGGGTCTGAATATTTATGACCATGTAATATTTCAGTTTTTCAATTTTAATAAATTTGCAAAAATTTCTACATTTCTGTTTTTTTTTCAGTCAAGATGGAGTGAAGAGAGTACACTAATGAGAAAAAAATGAACTTTTTTGAATTTACCAAATGCAATAAACCAAAGAGTGAAAAATTTAAAGGGGTCTGAATACTTTCCGTACCCACTGTATCTTATAAATATTTGCATAGTGCACAGGTGCTTCCTTATTCACGCTGTTGGTACTAATTGCATTGAATGATAGCCCATTAACAACAAGATAACTTGCATATTTTTGTAGACGAATGTAGAATGTGGTCCTGGCGCCCCGATGTACATTTCACCCTTTGCTTCATCAGTGGGTATATGGAAAGGAACAAATAGGGGGGTATATATAGAGAGAATGTACATCTTAATTAACCTATAGAAGTTTAGATAATCTTACCATGTAAAAATTAAGCCAGTCCCAAAGGTACCACTGATAAAACCTTATCCAATACCATACTGTGTGTCTTAGGAGTCCCTCACCTCAGCCTATAGGAATGAACATAATATTTGTTGTGAGTGTACTGCCCATTTCTTTGACATCCCATTAACCCTGATATAACAATGGTAATGGTTCAAGGCCATATTTGTGCAGCTGTATCTGAATAGTAGAACAATGTACCACAACTCCAGAGTCTGCTAAATCTTTCTGAAGGTCTTTTGCAGTCAAGCGGAGGTTCTGATTTGTCTCTCTTGCAATCCTACAAGCAGCTCTCACTGAAATTTTGCTTGGTCTTCCAGATCTTTTCTTGACTTTCACTGTTTCTGATAACTGCCATTTCTTATTTACTTTTCAAACGGAGGAAAGGGCAACTTGAAAATTCTTTGCTATCTTCTTATAGCCTTCTCCTGCTTTGTGGGCCACCAACACTCTTATTTTCAGAGTGCTAGGCAGCTGCTTAGAAGAACCCATGGCTGCTGTTTTTAGTAAAGGTTAGAGGAGGTTGGGTTTTAACAAGCTAGGAAATTCGCATCACCTGGCCTTTCCTAAAGATGACAGCGGACAAGCCATAGCCCTAACAGGCTAATTAAGGTCTAAAACCTTGGTCAAACTTATCTGAGCACAGAAATTTCCAAGTGTGCCCAAACTTTTGCATTGGTCCATTTTCATTTTTGTAATTTTTAAATGTAAAAAATGACAATTTTTTCAGCCCAAAATGCAAAGGAAATGTGTCATCTTTAACTTTAGCCCCTTTTAGAGATCCCTTCATCTTCAGCTTGCTAAACGATTCACAATAACAGTAATTTTGATCGGGGGTGCTCAAACGTTTATATTTCAATGTAAGTCCCTTGTAAATCTGATGTTCTAATACTATGCCCTAGATGATCTCAAAAACATGTCAAAGACTAATGTGAAGAGCAGAAAAAAATGTTTTGAGACCAGTTTTGTTTGCAGCAGTTATGAAAGTGGATTCATAAGATACAATACCCAGCCTTGAATCATCTGAAGAAGAAAGGTGAGGAGTCTATGTGTGTAAGGTAGAAATGGTCAAAAAAGCCATAACAATTTGTTTTGCTTTCTGCTATTCATTAAGATCCGGCAGTGAGACTTTTTGACTCAAGGTTATGTTAAAATACCAAATTTATTTTTTTCGGGATTTTTTTTCTCATCTTGGCTGCTTATCTTTGCTCCGCACACTTATTTATAGTAATAAGAAACCATAACAATGTTTAATAAGTTTGTTGTGAATCCGATTAACAGCTGGTCAATTCATACGGCGCTTTGAATGTCATCGCTTGGCACACATCCTTTTGTACAGATGTAACAATTGGAAGTTGTAAAGAGTTAACCTAGCAATCCAACTCCGTAGAATGGGCTATGCATTATCTTTTTGTTGAATTCAGACAGTTCCTTGCTGTCCCTTTTTATTTCTTTTTCCTCCCCTATCCCTTTCTTTAGTTTGTCGCTGACTGGGAATTCAAAAAAATCACTCATTTTAATGTCTTCAGACTTTGGAATCTTTGAAACGTTTTCCGCCATGTTGCTACTTACCCAGTTTACAGATGATAGAACTTCACAATTCAGGGGAAACCCGCGGTTCTTGATATTATCCTTGAAAAAAAGAGTTTCTGAGACTCATCCTAAATACAGACTTTCATTCCCTGCTCCCTGCTTTAGTACATTTCGCCTTTATTTTAGAGAAGCGGTATATCACACTAAAGGGACCTATTAAGCCATGTCACTTTCTGAAATAATGGTTGTGTTTTTACCCTAAAATACAATTTTTGTCAATTTACAAATGCTAATTAATAAGTGCATTTTACAAATTACAAAATCGCCCATTTGTTTACCTCTTACAACCTCAATTAAGAGCAAAATGCCAGAAAAAGGCAACTTTTGCTCTTCAACCTGATTTTTTTTTAATTAACAAGTGTTGTTTCAGTATGTTAACTGAATATCAAACACTTTTTGCTTTAAAGCATACCTGTCGTTTCAGGTGACTATTTAGAATAAGCAATCATATGTGCACATCAGGAATAACACTATTTCTGCTCTTTATATAATTCGTATCCTGCATTTTTCACCAGTTCCCCTCTGCAGATAGATTCTGCTGTCTCTGAGCTAGTGGGAAGACATGACCAACTATGATGTCTCCCGTACTCTGCACACACAGACATGAGGGATTCCTGCTCTCCTATTTCTATGTAGCACATGATCAGAAGCATAGCGGACATAATACTGTAGTACTGAACACAGTAGCTATGAAACCTGCTGTTAGGCTCACCAGGTGAGGTGGATCTGGGTCGCCCTCCTAGGGCTGTGGGGTACTCGGTACCGGGCCCGATGAGCTTCAATGGGAGATGTCACGGCAGCTGGGACCCGGCCTGTGGCCCTGGGCGCCCATTGTAAAAGGAGTTGTGCAGTGTGCTTATAGTGATGAAAGTTTATAAGTGATTCGTGACGCCACCTGTGGTGTTCGGCAATAGAGATGTAAGCCAACGCTGCAGACAGATCCTCTGGGACAGATGGTGTGGTGCAGCAAAGATGTTATAGCCCTCCACAGACAGGGCTGTAGTCCCAGGGCAGTGTAGGTGAAGTTACACGTAGATGGTGTAGTGTCAGGCGCAAGGGATGTAGCCGTGCTGGGCAGGTTGGCGCAGGAATAAGTGGATGACACCAGGGCATGTAGTTCCAAAGCTTTACTCACAGTCTGTTGCAGGTACAGGTGCCCGAATCCATGCCATGTCCTCTGGGTCAGGAGCTCAGCCAACTTACAGGCAAGATGAAGTACTCCTTTCCAACACTCCGCCAACGTATGTGCCTTTTCTGAACGTCTATTCTTATAGCGCCTTTGAATGAAGTACTCCTAGTACTGAGTTACACTGGAGTTCCTCCTGTCAGATGTTCCTATGAACTCTACTTGTACGGCAGACAGCTGTAGCCTGCTTCGGGGACTCCTTGCCACTAAGTCCCATGTTATGAATGGGTCACCGAGGAGAAAAAAACAAAACAAGCTAAGTCACAGAAAACCAGAGAGGTTGGTAACTATGCAGATTGCAGATCCCTGATCCTAACCACACAACTAGCAGCAGCCGTGGAGCGTAACTACGATGGTCCTAGACGCTTCGTCACAGCCGGAGGACTAAATAAGCCTGAAGCAAAAAGGGGAAAACTAACTGCCCCAGAGCAGACCCCAAAGGAAAGACAGCCCCCACACATGTATTGACGGTGAAACAAGATGAAAGCACAAACACAGGCAGGAAAATAGGCTGAGCAAATGATGGGGCCCAAACTAACTAGAAAGGATAGGAAAGGTAAGACACTGTCTGCAATCTGCAAAAAACCCTACAAAAATAAAGTCCAATTAAGTCAAATTTACCCTGAAGTCACTAGACTTCTCCCACTATATCAGCACTCTGAAATATTCTGAGACAGAGCAAAAAGAGGCCAATCTAATAAGGGACAAAAAGCAAATTGGCAAATACAGATAAATAAGAGTGGAAATTTAGTGCAGCCCCAGCCGGGGCTGGCTGACCACACAAAAAACTGAATAGACCAACAAAATCAAGTGTGAACATTAGCAGAAAAAAACTTAGCTTTAGATGACTGGAACAGAGCTGAAAACAAAGACCTGACAAGCCAGAAGGAATCACCAGCACCAGAATAGGGCGTCGGCTGTCTTAAATCCAGTCTGAGATTCCTGAGGCCCAATCGTCATCCTCATTAACAGGTGGCAGATTTCTACTGATTAAATCAGCCTCACTACCTCCAGTTACCACCAGAGGGAGCCTGGAAGGAGAACGAGTCACAACTGGTGGACCAGAAAATGAACTCACAACAGTCCCGGCTCACTATTATGTTGCTGTTGTGCCCCCAAGTCTTGTGTGGGAATAAAGTGGTCACTACTTCTATTCCTCCGGTGTCTGCTGCAGGACCGTTAGTATCCTTACAACCTCGGGGACAGGGCCCCGGCCATGTGCTTAGAACTTGAAAAAGGTTCTCCTCCAACCCTGGTCTTTGTTCTCTTATTCTCCTTACGTTCCGTGCTAATCCTTCTTTCTAATGGAGAATAAAGCTTCCTTTCTCTGTCTCTTTCCTGTGCCAGCAGACCCACATCACTGTGGCCTGCTGCAGCACTTCCTTCTTCCATCCCTCTCCCGGGGATCTTCTCTGTCTCACACTCTGTCCCTCTACATCCTCACTCACTGACTGAACGAATGACTCAACGACTGACTCAACTCTTCCCGCTCTTTTATGTGAACTAAACTCCACCCACCTCCCAGCATGTTTCGTGTTCCAAGCAGGGAGCCACCAAAGGGTGCTATGCTACACTCCAAGCAGGGAGCCGCCGAAGGTGCTTTGCTACACTACTTTGTGGTGTGGGGTGCAGGTGTTGGAGTGTGGTCAGGTGTCTCCACCTTACCTGGATGGCGGGGTACCACACCTCAGGAGGAGGTGCAGTACCTCTGTGGCGACTGAACCCTCAGGGGCGCCACAGATCCTCAAGCCCATAGTCAGGGTGGGCACATGGGTCATGGGCGTCAGTGCAGCAGGCAGTTGAGGCACACAGGAAACAGGTAGCAAAGGTACGGGAGGCCGCAGACAGACAAGAGTCCAGGAACAGGTAGCAAAAGGTCTGGAGACCACAGACAGGTAGCAGAGGTCCTGGAGACCGTAGATAGGTAGAAGTGGTCCTGGAGATGGCAGACAGGTAGCAAAGGTCCTGGAGACCGCAGACATATAGCAGAGGTCCTGGAACAGGTAATGAGTAGGTTGTGGCAAAAGAGTATTAATACCAAAACATAGGTGTGTGTCTTGGTGGGCCATATATAGGCCTATGTAGATGATCACACACATCAGGCTACTTGCAAAGTCCGACATGGAGAACAAAAGAGTTTAGCGGACTGGTGAGAAGGGAGCAGAGCCAGGACCCAGGACAGGTGTGTGACATCTGCACTGAGGTGAGATAGCACACCTACTAGATATCAGCAACCAGTGTCTGATTGCTTCTCTCTCATGCAATGGCTTCCTAAGTAGTACTGAGAATTTGAGTTATGAGTTTAGCACTACAGTGAGGTTAAACACTTACTAGAAAGTTTCATCACTGTCCGAGTTTATCTCTGCTTTTTCACTCTGTTCCTCACTTCTTTCCTTTCTATATGCTTCAATAAGTAGCAGAAGTAAACATGTGACTACTACTCAACTCAAAGACGACAAAGATGTTGACTACAGCCAGGTATGACCGGGACATATTTGAGATGGACGGCAACATACTAGAAGTTGTAAAGGACTTCATCCTACTTAGATCAATGATCACTCAAGATGCAACAATGACAAAGGAAGTGAATAGGAGAATAGCTATGGGCAAATCAACAATGAAGTCACTAGACAAGGTCTTTAAATCAAGGAACATTTCACTGGTGATGAAGATACAACTCATAGTTTGTTCTTTTCTGTAGCAACATACGGATGCGAAACCTGGATGATAAAGAAACAAGACAGAAGAAGAATTGATGCATTTGAAATGTGGTGCTGAAGAAGGACGTTATCAATACCATGGATGGCAAGAAGAACAAATAAATCAGTCTTGGAACAAATCAAGTCAGACATGTCACTCGAAGCAAGGATCACCAAGCTACGACTTGCTTACTTTGAACACAATATACGAAGAGAGCAATCACTAGAGAATGACATCATGGTCTGAAGAATAGAAGGGACATGGTGAACAGGGAAGATCAGCAACCCGATGGCTTGATACAATTAAGATAACGGTGGAGAAAATCTAGACTTGCACAAGATCATTCTTCCTACAGATCATTATCATCCATCAAGTTACCATGGCCCCAGATCGAGCCGAAGGCTGTATAATAACAATAATAATAATAATAATAATAATAATAATAATAATAATAATAAGTAAATCTTCTGCACTGGACCTTTAAATCTAATGTATTTGCATGCCTATGAGCAGAGCAATGCTGGTTGTCAAGCATAAAGAAAATCCAACATCTGGTCCTGCACATCACTATTTATATTATATATTTATATGCAATAAATGATTTTTTGTTCCGTTGTTATGATTTTTCAATACATGGATTTTTTTCAAGGTACTGAGTTGAATGCTTGATGTTTTAATGGTTGGTGGTTGGTTTTCTGCGTCATTATAGTGATGTCCCAGATTATTTTAGGTTTATATAAATCAAATTGATAAGAAATGACATAATTATGACTAACATCCATAGATACAAAATGCTTTACAGAAGGAAAGAGCCTTGACATCCACAACGTGTCACCGAGCTGGAAATCTTTTGTTTTATCTCTTTCTTTGGAACATCCTAACACTGTACAATAAACTCTATAATCTTCACAATATGGTATTCATAGTGCTATACTGCATTGTTTTATCAACTACAGCTCCAAAATACGAGAATAAGACAACTTTATCTCTGCCCGTGAATATCCTTTAAAGGGTTTGTATCAAGTTATAAAGTCATCAATGGAATAAGTGGTAACTGGCATTTCCTTGAAAGCCTGACCACTGGCACTTCCACCAATCTTGAGAATAGGGATCTAAAATAACCAGTTGGTGGGGTTCAATGGCATTAGCCTTCAGTTCCATAGACAATGAATCACACAGGGCGCTACTCCACCCTGTTTTTTGAGATTGTCAGGGCTCCCAGTGATCAAGTTTTTACCTTCTCTATTTGATACTTTCTAACTGGGTCCATGGGTCCAAACCCTTTACAGTAGGTCTGCATAATTAGGGCAGTAGTTTGTGCTTCAGAACTGCTGCTCATCCTAATGTTACATATATCTCCAGATTTCTACTCTGCTCTGCTGTATTTATTTTGTTGTCCATGCTTTGGTCCAAAAGAGCAATGCTTAATTCTCTAAGTCCTGAGCCCTCATGCTCCTCTGGAATTCTGGAGACATTGTCTTTCCTATATATTCTCGGTCAGACCCTTCACTTGTTGCTGGCTTTTGGCTATATACACTACCGTTCAAAAGTTTAGGGTCACTTAGAAATTTCCTTATTTTATGAAAGAAAAGCACAGTTTTTTTTACAATGAAGCTAACATTAAATGATTCAGAATTACACTCTATACATTGTTAATGTGGTAAATGACTATTCTAGCTGCAAACGTCTGGTTTGTAATGCAATATCTTCATAGGTGTATAGAGGCCCATTTCCAACAACCATCACTCTATCACTCCAGTGTTCTTATGGTACTTTGTGTTTGTTAACTGTGTAAGAAGGCTAGTGGATGGTTAGAATACCGTTGAAAACACTTGTGCAAGTATGTTATCACAGCTGAAAACAGTATGGCTGATTAGAGAAGCTATAAACCTGACCTTCCTTTGAGCTAGTTGAGAATCTGGAGCATTAC
Organism: Dendrobates tinctorius; assembly: GCF_039654945.1. Lineage (NCBI taxonomy): Eukaryota > Metazoa > Chordata > Amphibia > Anura > Dendrobatidae > Dendrobates > Dendrobates tinctorius. The sequence continues at coordinate 23,549,785 of NW_027361754.1, read as the reverse complement.
ATTTCCTGGTTCCATTAAACTCACAAAATGGCCAGAAATTCTTAGAAATGAAGGCTATTCCATGCGAGAACTTGCCAAGGAACTGAAGATGTCCTACAATGGTGTTTACTACTCCCTTCAGAGGAGAACACAAATAGGCTCTAACCAGAGTAGAAAGAGAAGTGGGAGGCCCGCTGCACAACTGAGCAAGAAGACAAGTACATTAGAGTCTGTAGTTTGAGAAATTGACGCCTCACTGGTCCTCAACTGGCAGCTTCATTAAATAGTACACGCAAAACGCCAGTGTCAATGTCTACAGTGAAGAGGCGACTCCGTGATGCTTGCCTTCAGGGCAGAGTGACAAAGAAAAAACCATATTTGACACTGGCTAATAAAAGGAAAATATTAATATGGGCAAAAGAACACAGTTGAACACAGACATTGGACAGAGGAAGATTGGATAAAAGTGTTATGGACAGACGAATCCAAGTTTGAGGTGTTTGGATCACACAGAAGAACATTTGTGAGACGCAGAACAACTGAAAAGATGCTGGAAGAGTGCCTGACGCCATCTGTAAAGCATGGTGGAGGTAATGTGATGGTCTGGGGTTGCTTTGGTGCTGGTAAAGTGGGAGATTTATACAAGGTAAAAGGGATTTTGAATAAGGAAGGCTATCACTCCATTTTGCAACACCATGCCATACTATGTGGACAGTGATTGATTAGAGCCAATTTCATCCTACAACAGGACAATGTCCCAAAGCACACATCCAAATTATGCATTAAGTATTTAGGGAAGAAGCAGGCAGCTGGTATTCTATATGTAATGTAGTGGCCAGAGCAGTCAACAGATCTCAACCCCATTGAGCTGTTGTGGGAGCAGCTTGACGGCATGGTACGCAAAACGTGCCCTACAAGCCAAACCAGCTTGTGGGAGGGGCTTCTGGAAACATGGGGTGAAATTTCTCCAGATTACCTCAGCAAATTATCTGCTAGAATGCCAAAGGTCTGCAATGATGTAATTGCTGCAAAGGGAACATTCTTTGACGAATGCAAAGTTTGAAGGAGAAAATTATTATTTCAAATAAAAATCTTTTTTTTCGAACCTTGTCAATGTCTAGACTAGATTTTAATTTCATTTGGCAACTCATTTGATTGATAAAATTATGAGTTTTCATGGAAAACACAAAAATGTCTAGTGACCTCAAACTTTTGAACGGTAGTGTATTTTTTGCTATTTTACTTGTTGTATACAGATCTAGGCTTGTATTTTGATTTCTACGTTGCTTAACCACATGGATTGATCTACAATCCTCCTCCAGTGATGACATTGGCTTGCTCAGGACCTAACATTTTCTTGATATTTCATATGCATATGAACTACTTCTTGATTACCTTTGACTAGTCCCAGACTACACTTCCATTATGCTGCACTACTGCTACATGTCCAGGACTACGCCAAAGATCACAACCTGGGGATTCCCTGCAATGAAATCCAGATCCCTGTATAGAAGTTGAAAACTGAATACCTGGGAATCCCTCAGGCTTGATGGCGCCAATGAGATTGAATCTCAGGTGGTTCGCTTCAAGTTCAAGGCCAACTCTTTCTACATGTGTAAGATCTATTATATCCAACACTCATCTCACTCAGCTTGGTTCACTGAGTCCTTGTCAGGCAAACGAGAGGCATCCTTGGCATGCACAATGGAAGCATTTGAGACTGAGGTTCTGCATGGAGGCAACTGAGACATCGAAGAGTACATCTTAGATGCTCATGGTTTTGAGGTGAGGTAAAACTGTGGTTGGCACTTCAAAGTTCATCTGTGACAATCTGAGATTTCCTCTTAAAGGGGAATCTTTGGCAATCTCTCTTGGGGAAATAGCAGTCAGCAAACTGGAACAATGGCATGGGCATCAGAGACTGAAATTTTTGTATGGAAACACCAGTGGGGTCACTTATGAACCATCCCCTCTTGGGTAAAGTCAATGGTGATGGGGAATTAATGATGACCTTTTATTTGTTTGTAGTTACCCCCATCAAAGTGATAAATGCCTTTGACCACAACCTTGGAGAAGACTTTTATAAAATTAGATAAGATGCCCCTATGTATAGCCCACATGGCGTAGCAACCTTCCATCGTCTGACTGTCCATTAAGCAGCCAGCTTGTTTCCGTAGAGTATGAGAGTGTGTCCATCCCTGGGTGATTGATATTAATATCATGTGGCCTCTGGACAGGTGTCATACGCAATGAGTTTTCAGAACAGTTCTGGGAATTTTCCAACATTTTATTCAGACCATTAAAGTCATATTTATTTAGCCAAGAGGCACAGAGGGAATAACATTTTTGGATAGCCCCAAGCAGCGTCACTTAAGTTCCAGCACTACAGGTGGAAGACATTAGCCAAAAAGGAAAATCATTTAAGAGCAATACAAATACACTCGTTATCTCACAAGCTTAATAGCCTTATTTTCTCACTCTGCTGTATAATGACAGCTCTCAGTGCTGGCGCAAGCTGCCGCTCCCAGAGTCTAATTGTTTTTAAATGTTAATAGAAACAGATCACACGGTGCCCATCAATCTGCTTGCAGGTAAGTGAGACACAGCAGCCCGGACTCCCCTCGCTCCACCAGTAATTCCGAGCTTCTTGGCAGGGGTCCTGCAGCAGGTACTGAAGCTGTACTCATTAGGGTCTGAGTACTACTCATCATAAGGAAAGCCACTTATTACACTATCACATAAAGGGGCACCCCACAGACGCTCCAATTAGAGACAATTCCGCGCCTAATAGATGGATTACTATGAAACCGCTTTATTTGCATGTTAGAGGTTTTATGATTCAGCTTGAATCTTGGGTTAGTGATATAAGTTTGTCTTGGTTTTCTGTACTCTTAGTTTACTATTATTCACATTACTTGTTTTTTTTTGCTTAATTACAAATATTAAGGGTCAGTTATGCAAATTAATAAATCATCTACAAAGTATCTAGACCCCAGATAGTGAAGTGATCAAGGAACCCTTAACTATGTCTTTAGAACAACAACCAAATGGCAGACTACGATAACCAAGTTCTCTGCGACTTGCAGGTTTGTGTTTTCGGATACAGTGATGCCTCGGTCTTGTGCCACGATGCAAATGTTAAATGTGGTCATCAATATTCATGTTACATTGCCTAAGTCGCCATGTTGCTCTGGCTTAGAAATGACGTTGTCCCCCTTTTTGGGCAACTTGGTCCATGGATCTGATAAAATGTGCATCCTTTTTGGAGGAAAAATTGGCAAATTTATGCACTAATTGAGGTCAGTGCTGTCCTGTTACAGATTTGCACAGGGGTACAGAAGTTACTCCTTTGCCTTCCATCCAGCGCTTTTCCTAAATTTATGACCCAGAATTCACCGTTAGATTCAGTAACTCCAGTCAACCACTGAATGGTGGGAATGTGACTGACTCTGTGTCCATCTCCATGTGATCAACCACATAGTAGTATACAAACGGAGGAGCAGTTTACAATTTATATTTGCAAGTCAGACCAGTTGAGCGCACGCGACAATTTATTTTTCTACGCGGACCTGTAGTCTGTGTGGAAAGTTGCCCATTTGCACTATAGCCTATAGGCTGACATTGGTGTTGTACTGCCTAAGTGAACTTTGCTGAAGTGTATTCTTTATCAAGACCCTATAGAGAACAGTGTAATCTGTAGTTTGCATGCCTGATCACTGCACATGGATATTGGCAGCCCCAGGCTAAAAACATCAGCTTTCAACAGTCTCAGAAATGGCGCCTCTTATAGATGCACCCATTCTGGCACTTAGCCTCAATCTTCCCACTTGCCCTGTAGCGTTGGCAAGTGGGGTTCATATTTGTGGGGTTGATGTCACCTTTGTATTGTCAGTTGGTTATCAAGCCCACAAGTTAGTAATGGAGAGTCGTGTATAAGACACCTATCCATTACTAATCCTTTAGTTGCATGGTAAATAAAGACACAGGCAGAATAAAGTCCTTTATTTGAAATAATCACAAAGACTCCTTTATTGAATCTAAATTTACCATACTTACTGAACACCTAATCGCCATTGCCCTCGTCTCCTGCAAACAATCAAAAAATAATAAACCAACATATAATAATGGATAAGTAAAGAAAGTGTAGTCAGCTTACCCATCTGCAATGCAATCCCCAAGCCTGCCAACACCCAGCACGGACTGTGGTGAGCATCCACATCAATTAGGAGCAAGGAAAAAAAAAAATTTGATCCAGCTTGAGACGGAGGCGGCTGCAATTTTACAAAGCTTTATTGGACATCTTAAAAATATGTTGGTTCTTTAAAAATCTCTTATAGCAAACACCAAGCACACCAGTGAGGAGGATCAACGCGTTTCAACTAAAGAAAAGTCTTAGTCATGAAACATATAATACTATCCTGCCTGACTTAGTCCATTTAATACCAAGTGTCCCAAGGAGATCTCACTTGTAGAACAGTCACATAGGAAGATGAGACTGCTCTACCCAGCCTCCGGCGATACGCTGACAGGATGTAATCGCTCCCGCAGTGTATCACTGCGCTGCCGTGAGAGTTCACTGGAGTTTATCAGCTCGGTTGCTCTCACTTACGGTACCGCTGCGTGAGAACTAGAGCTGATCAGCTTATGAACTCTGGTGAACTCTCATGGCAGCGCAGTGATACACTGTGGGAGCGTTGACCTCTTGTCAGTGTATCGCCGGAGGCCGGGTAGAGCAGTTACATTTCCCGACGTGACTGTTCGACAAGTGAGATCGCCATGGGACACTCGGTTTTAAATGGACTACGGCGGACAGGGAGTATATGTTGTTTTAATATTTTTGATTGCTTGCAGGAGATGTGGGCGTCAGGGATTAGGCATTCAGTAAGTATGTACTTTGTATGTGAATATGTATGGAATTATGTAAATGTTTGATTTTTTTTACAATTGAACACAGGCGCCGGATGATGAGACTATTCTGCCATCATCGGCTCAGACACAGACAGATGCAAACAGACACCCGCAGACAGACACAGACATACAGACACAAATACACACAGACAGACACAGACTGAGACAGACATGAACATATTCTCAGCCCACACCATCTTCCTCCTTCTGACATAATTTCCTTTGACAATTTTGCAGCGTTTTTGGCAGCAAATCTGCAGCAAATACCCAGCAAACCTTTTTACACCTGCTTTTTTTGCTGCAGATTTGACTGACTCAATTGAAGTCAATGAGTCCAAAACTCTGCAGAAACACAAATTTACTGATCATGTGCACAACACTTCAGTATTGTCATTGAATTACCTTGCTTTAGTATACCATTGCATTTTTGAAGCATTTACGTGCGTAAAAAAAGCTGCGTAAACACATCAAAAACGCATCGCGTGCACATAGCCTAACTGTTATAATGAGAGTGACCAAATTAGTGGTAAAAAAGTAATGTTATTTTTCAAATCCTGCTAGATTCATTATAGTTACAGTACACTATCTACACAACCATGATCATAAGTTACAACCATATAAACCTGACTGCTGCTTTTACCTGTCGTATCCTTATGTTACCTCTACAGGCTTCAACTTTCAGCATGAGCAGTGGAGTAAACCTAATGGCACCATTTAGATACGAATTGAAGATGCCGAGGACGTAGTTTTCAAAAGATAGACAAGATCTGTGATTGCTCTTTCCTAACTTTATCCATCAGACGAGACAGATATCAAGATCAGTCACCGCCAGGAAGATGCTCAGAAATCGTCAAACGGAAATATCACAACCAGAGGAAATGTTTTTCGGTGCTTTATAGGACACGAGACATTCTCATCACACTGTCTGTGGTGCCAGAATTAATGAAAAGTTCTACTTTTTCTCAGAAATATCCAACTCTATCTATCTGCTATGTTCTTCTTATCAATGAGATTTAAAGGGGCTCCCAACTTTATGGGTTTTTTTTACCTGATGAGTTTGAGGACATGATTTTGCGGAAGATACTTTTATATTAATAAAAGAACATTAACGCAGCCAGTTTTAGATGACTCCCTTTATTTCGACTCACTCACCCAGTTATCGTGAGAGATATGTCTATAACCTGTAAGTGATAAATAACAAACTGCAGCTCCATTACACATGGAGGGGAGGTAGAGAGTGACAGACCCTGCACTACACATGGAGGACAAGTAGTGAGTGACAGACCCCGGACTACACATGGAGGACACGTAGTGAGTGACAGACCCCACACTACACATGGAGGACAAGTAGTGAGTGACAGACCCCAGACTACACAAAGAGGACAAGTAGTGAGTGACAGACCCCACATTACACATGGAGGGAAGGTAGAGCGTGACAGACCCCACACTACACATGAAGACAGGTAGAGAGTGACACACCATACACTTGTAGGGAAGGTGACCTAATGGACGGACTTGTCTGTAGGGAGAGGGACGGTTGGTGCACTGTAGACGGATGTTTGTAGTAACAGAAGGGAAACAGCTGTGGAAAATGGAAAAGGAGTGCAGTACCTAAGTTTGACCACAAGATGGCAAGGGGGAGCGTAGTTCTGGACTTGACAGCAGCTTATGGCTTTAGAAACCACTTAGTCATGGGGGACGGGGAGATAGGAACCCAGGAGGGAAATTCCCGAGGAGGGGGATAAATAGGACAGGACAGGGTTCCAGATCGTTCTAGTCCCGGGAGGAGCTCAGGAGGAGAAGAATCAGTAAGGAGAACGGACAACGGTGGGGAGCTCGACCAGGGGACTGATAGGAAGATACAGTCAGGGGGGTGGCACCGACACGAAGAACCGCAGTACAGACAAGGCCCCGGGGGGACCAAATTGACGACGACCTCGGACTGGTGAAGCGCTGGCGGTAGATAGGCCTAGGGCAGCCCCAGCGAAAGAGCCGTGAGGAACATCACTATGAAGAAGAAAGTCGCAGGTACCCGGGCCTGAATACGGAGAGCTGTGAAGGTGCTGCGGTGTATGGCTATGGTCGTCAGGAGGGACGGCCAATAAACTCGGACCTGTTGTAACTGAAATCTGCCTCCGTCTCATATCTGTGTTGTCTGGTCGCGGTAAGCAGTGGACCACCCCCCAATCTGGGCCCCCACCACACACTACACATGGAGAAAAGGTAGAGAGTGACAGACCCTGCACTGTGCATGGAGGGAAAGGAGTGAGTGACAGACCCCAGACTACACATGGAGGACAAGTAGTGAGTGACAGATCCCACACTACACATGGAGGACAAGTAGTGAGTGACAGACCCCAGACTACACATGGAGGACAAGTAGTGAGTGACAGACCCCACATTACACATGGAGGGAAGGTAGAGCGTGACAGACCCCACACTACACATGGAGGACAGGTAGAGAGTGAAAGACCATACACTACACATGGAGGACAGGTAGAGATTGACAAACCCGCACTACACATGGAAGACAGGTAGAGAGTGACACACCATACACTACACATGGAGAAAAGGTAGAGAGTGACAGACCCTGCACTGCGCATGGAGGGAAAGGAGTGAGTGATAGACCCGCACTACACATGGAGGACAAGTAGAGAGTGACAGACTCCAGGATTAGCAAGATGAGTATACTTTGTTTTCATTTCATTTCATGGATACAAAGGTTTCAATGCTTTTACAAAAAATAATATGGTGGATGTTATGGCAACTCAATCCGTACTTGTGCGCTTAACATTTTTGTTTTTAATAGACATGTTCCACTGTGTAGGGATATACTTAATATTAACTGTCTGAGTGTCCTAGATGCTCAAAAGGCATTGGAAGCCTTTATTGATACATGAATTTCAATAAATACTTTAGATTGGGGAGATCTGTAAAGGAAGCCAATATTCCTTTACAGGCTGACTCGAAATCAAAGTACAATTACGGTAAGTGAATTATAAGCTAAGCCGCAGTCACGTGGAGACAGTGGATGAAATTTACTAAAAATACTTAATGAATGAGCCTCGCTAAGAAATATAGCTTAATATTCCTACGTGTGCATACTCTATAGGCCTTAGGAAAATATACTAACCACCTTGGATTTCTTAGATCTTTTATGGAAATTACTTTATCTGACAGGTAAAAATAACTTGCATTGCCAGACCTCAAGAATTACTATTAAGATTCCTCTACGGACAACTCAATAACTTTGCAGGCCTCGCACTCAAGGACAAATCTTCCTCTGAGAAAGAAGAGCAATTTATTGCACAGCTGCTTCGAAAATGCAAACTTCCCCTATTGATTCGCTGAGACCTAATCATGTTACACTCATTCCTGTTTATTAACTCCACACAACACTCCGCTTTAATCAATATTATGCAGATGTTCATACTCCATCTTATAGAACTATCAGAGGACACAATAATACGTTGTGACACCCTCGATCCACCGTCAGACAATTCCTTTGTGGTGGGTATGACTATATAATAATCACTATGACATGCTCCCATCGGAGAATATACACTATATGGACAGCTTTATTGTATCACCCACACATTACATCTTCAGGAGCTTTTGTTACATACTATTCACAATTAGAGTTGAGCGAAACGGGTCGAAAAATTTCAAAAGTCGACGACTTTTTGCAAAGTCGGGTTTCATGAAACGAAACCCGACCCTAGGATGAGGTCGGCCACGAGGTCGGCGACATACGCGCCAAAGTCGCGTTTCAAAAGTTTGTTTTGCACTCTTTTTCAGCCAATCAGGATCCACGGACACTGTGGGCAACGTGATGACATAGGCAGGGGTCACCACCATCTTTCAGAAGGGCATGCAAGTGATTGGCTTGCTTTGGTGGGCGTCACAGGGGGTATAAAAGGGCGTGCATGCCGACCGCCATCTTACTTCTGCCGATCTCAGTATAGGGAGAGGTTGCTGCTGATTCTGTAGGGAGAGCGTTAGGCAGGGAAGAAGACAAAAAAACTGCTTCTGCTGCTAGCAATTTGGCCTGCACAATACACCAGTCACTGTGTGCGCAGTGCAAGGGGAGGCAGGCTATATAGTGGTGTATCAGTGGTGTTGGTTGTTGGGCTGCCTTCTAAGGCTTCCTGACATTCCTGCATTGCTGTTTACCCACTGCTCCGCAAACTGCTTTTTTAAAAGCAATCCCAATTTTTTTTTTTTGTCGTGCTGAGAAGAAAAAAAAACTGCTTCTGCTGCTAGCAATTTGGCCTGCACAACACACCAGTCACTGTGTGTGCAGTGCAAGGGGAGGCTATATTGTGGTGTATCAGTGGTGTTGGTTGTTGGGCTGCCTTTTAAGGCTTCCTGACAGGCTGGCATTGCTGTTTACCCACTGCTCTGCAAACTGCTTTTTTAAAAGCAATCCAATCTCCCTTATCCTCTAGTCACTTTTGTCACAGCTGTGCCATCGAGCCTGTCACATAGCGCTCAGATATTCATTGGGCCTCACACAATCCAAAAGTGTCCAGTGTCCGAAAGTGTGTGCAGAGATTCAAAATCTCCCTTATCCTCTAGTCACTTTTGTCACAGCTGTGCCATCGAGCCTGTCACATAGCGCTCAGATATTCATTGGGCCTCACACAATCCAAAAGTGTCCAGTGTCCAAAAGTGTGTGCAGAGATTCAAAATCTCCCTTATCCTCTAGTCACTTTTGTCACAGCTGTGCCATCGAGCCTGTCACATAGCGCTCAGATATTCATTGGGCCTCACACAATCCAAAAGTGTCCAGTGTCCAAAAGTGTGTGCAGAGATTCAAAATCTCCCTTATCCTCTAGTCACTTTTGTCACAGGCAGCTGTGCCATCGAGCCTGTCACATAGCGCTCAGATATTCATTGGGCCTCACACAATCCAAAAGTGTCCAGTGTCCAAAAGTGTGTGCAGAGATTCAAAATCTCCCTTATCCTCTAGTCACTTTTGTCACAGCTGTGCCATCAAGCCTGTCACATAGCGCTCAGATATTCATTGGGCCTCACACAATCCAAAAGTGTCCAGTGTCCAAAAGTGTGTGCAGAGATTCAAAATCTCCCTTATCTTCTAGTCACTTTTGTCACAGGCAGCTGTGCCATCGAGCCTGTCACATAGCGCTCAGATATTCATTGGGCCTCACACAATCCAAAAGTGTCCAGTGTCCAAAAGTGTGTGCAGAGATTAAAAATCTCCCTTATCCTCTAGTCACTTTGGTCACAGCTGTGCCATCGAGCCTGTCACATAGCGCTCAGATATTCATTGGGCCTCACACAATCCAAAAGTGTCCAGTGTCCAAAAGTGTGTGCAGAGATTCAAAATCTCCCTTATCCTCTAGTCACTTTTGTCACAGGCAGCTGTGCCATCGAGCCTGTCACATAGCGCTCAGATATTCATTGGGCCTCACACAATCCAAAAGTGTCCAGTGTCCACAAGTGTCTGCAGAAATTCAAAATCTCCCCTGTCCTATAGACACCTTGTACCTCGTTTTACATTACTATATAGTTTGTTGGATTTTGTCTACATTTCTACCAAAAATGAGGAAGGCTGGTGGAAGAGGCCGTGGAATTGGGCGGGGGTTGGCAGCTGGTAATGATGGTGTTGGTGGTGGATCTGATGGTAGTGGCAAGAGCAAAATAGGACCGAATGCAGGAGGTGTTGAGCCTGCGTCATCGTCTGGCTACATAAGGCCTCGAACGCTTAGTTGTCTAGGAGTTGGCAAACCGCTTTTAAAGCCAGAGCATCAGGAAAAAGTTTTGTCTTACATTGCTGACTCAGCCTCCAGCTCTATCGCCTCCTCTTCTTCAGTTGTAAAAAGTAAAAGCACTGAGTCGTCATTGGAGGCTCATGTTCATGAACCACACCTTTCCTTGTGTCCTTCACCCCAACCAAGATTGAAGGATGATGCAGGCCATACTACTAATTACTCCATGGAGCTGTTTTCACATACCATGCCTGGATTATCAAGTGAAATGGTGAATTACCCAGGCCAAGATGAATCTGACATGGAGTGCACTGATGCACAGCCGCTGATGGATGATTCTGCTGGTACATTCACTCAGAGCAATACATTGTCCTCGCAGTGTACAGAGCCAGATTCTGACCCTGATGAGACTCAGGTGCCCCTTCCCGCACACTATACCACCATACACGGTGACACAGAGGAAGGCGCACATGACATAGAAGAGGAGGTGATGGATGACCCAGTTGTTGACCCAGATTGGCATCCATTGGGGGAAGAGGGTGCTGCTTCCAATAGCTCAGATGAGGAGCATCCACAGCAGACATCAACATCGCAACAGCTGTTATCTGGCAGGCCCGGAGCACTCCAAAGACAGGTTCCAAACATCAAAAGAGTTGCTGGACAGCTTGTCCAGAGGGTCAAAAGATCACAGCGTGCTAGGCCGCAAAATGTCTGCCAAAGTAGGAAGAGTGCAGTGTGGCACTTTTTTGAACAAAATCCTCATGATCAGGCCAAGGTTATCTGTAAGAAGTGCGCAAAGACCTTTAGCCGAGGGAAAAATCTGAAAAATTTGAATACCAGTTGCATGCTTAGACATTTAACCAGCATGCACTTGCAAGCGTGGACACAACACCAAACCTCAAGTGCCACATGTGCAACTGATCACAACGAAGGTAGTCAGCAACGCTACATTGTTTCCCCCACTGTAAGCCCACCGGTTAGCACAGCAGCAAATGTTGAGGTGTCGTTGCAAGGCCACAGCAGTCAGGGAATCCCACTGTTATATCAACGAAAGACTGATTCTAGGCCATCAGAAAGAACACCAACTCCATCACCATCATTAACCCTCTCTCAGTCTGCCCTGTCCACCGCTACTTCCACCATATGCAGCTCTCAAGTCCAGCTCACCCTCCCAGACACTATGAGTAGGTCAAGAAAGTACTCAGTCTCTCATCCGCGTACACTGGGTTTGAACGCCCACATTGCCAAACTAATCTCGTTTGAGAGGATGCCCTTTTGGTTGGTGGAAAGCACAGCTTTCCGCGAACTCATGGCCTATGCACTACCACGCTATGACCTACCCAGTCGCCACTTCTTCTCTCGCAAAGCCATCCCAGCCCTCCACCATCATGTGAAAGACCGCATTGTCCATGCACTCAAGCAGTCAGTGAGTGGAAAGGTGCACCTCACAACTGATGCATGGTCCAGTCGGCATGGCCAGGGCCGTTACGTGTCCATTAGAGTTGAGCGAAACGGGTCGAAAAAATTCAAAAGTCGCCGACTTTTGGCAAAGTCGGGTTTCATGAAACGAAACCCGACCCTAGGATGAGGTCGGCCACGAGGTCGGCGACTTACGCGCCAAAGTCGCGTTTCAAAAGTTTGTTTTGCGCTCTTTTTCAGCCAATCAGGAACCACGGACACTGTGGGCAACGTGATGACATAGGCAGGGGTCACCACCATCTTTCAGAAGGGCATGCAAGTGATTGGCTTGCTTTGGTGGGCGTCACAGGGGGTATAAAAGGGCGTGCATGCCGACCGCCATCTTACTTCTGCCGATCTCAGTATAGGGAGAGGTTGCTGCTGATTCTGTAGGGAGAGCGTTAGGCAGGGAAGAAGACAAAAAAACTGCTTCTGCTGCTAGCAATTTGGCCTGCACAACACACCAGTCACTGTGTGTGCAGTGCAAGGGGAGGCTATATAGTGGTGTATGAGTGGTGTTGGTTGTTGGGCTGCCTTCTAAGGCTTCCTGACATTCCTGCATTGCTGTTTACCCACTGCTCCGCAAACTGCTTTTTTAAAAGCAATCCCAATTTTTTTTTTTTGTCCTGCTGAGAAGAAAAAAAAACTGCTTCTGCTGCTAGCAATTTGGCCTGCACAACACACCAGTCACTGTGTGTGCAGTGCAAGGGGAGGCTATATTGTGGTGTATCAGTGGTGTTGGTTGTTGGGCTGCCTTTTAAGGCTTCCTGACAGGCTGGCATTGCTGTTTACCCACTGCTCTGCAAACTGCTTTTTTAAAAGCAATCCAATCTCCCTTATCCTCTAGTCACTTTTGTCACAGCTGTGCCATCGAGCCTGTCACATAGCGCTCAGATATTCATTGGGCCTCACACAATCCAAAAGTGTCCAGTGTCCAAAAGTGTGTGCAGAGATTCAACATCTCCCTTATCCTCTAGTCACTTTTGTCACAGCTGTGCCATCGAGCCTGTCACATAGCGCTCAGATATTCATTGGGCCTCACACAATCCAAAAGTGTCCAGTGTCCAAAAGTGTGTGCAGAGATTCAAAATCTCCCTTATCCTCTAGTCACTTTTGTCACAGGCAGCTGTGCCATCGAGCCTGTCACATAGCGCTCAGATATTCATTGGGCCTCACACAATCCAAAAGTGTCCAGTGTCCAAAAGTGTGTGCAGAGATTCAAAATCTCCCTTATCCTCTAGTCACTTTTGTCACAGCTGTGCCATCGAGCCTGTCACATAGCGCTCAGATATTCATTGGGCCTCACACAATCCAAAAGTGTCCAGTATCCAAAAGTGTGTGCAGAGATTCAAAATCTCCCTTATCCTCTAGTCACTTTTGTCACAGCTGTGCCATCGAGCCTGTCACATAGCGCTCAGATATTCATTGGGCCTCACACAATCCAAAAGTGTCCAGTGTCCAAAAGTGTGTGCAGAGATTCAAAATCTCCCTTATCCTCTAGTCACTTTTGTCACAGGCAGCTGTGCCATCGAGCCTGTCACATAGCGCTCAGATATTCATTGGGCCTCACACAATCCAAAAGTGTCCAGTGTCCAAAAGTGTGTGCAGAGATTCAAAATCTCCCTTATTCTCTAGTCACTTTTGTCACAGCTGTGCCATCGAGCCTGTCACATAGCGCTCAGATATCAGTGGGCCTCACACAATCCAAAAGTGTCCACTGTCCACAAGTGTGTGCAGAAATTCAAAATCTCCCTTATCCTCTAGTCACTTTTGTCGCAGCTGTGCCATCGAGCCTGTCACATAGCGCTCAGATATTCTTTGGGCCTCACACAATCCAAAAGTGTCCAGTGTCCAAATGTGTGTGCAGAGATTCAAAATCTCCCTTATCCTCTAGTCACTTTTGTCACAGCTGTGCCATCGAGCCTGTCACATAGCGCTCAGATATCAGTGGGCCTCACACAATCCAAAAGTGTCCAGTGTCCAAAAGTGTGTGCAGAGATTCAAAATCTCCCTTATCCTCTAGTCACTTTTGTCACAGGCAGCTGTGCCATCGAGCCTGTCACATAGCGCTCAGATATCAGTGGGCCTCACACAATCCAAAAGTGTCCACTGTCCACAAGTGTGTGCAGAAATTCAAAATCTCCCTTATCCTCTAGTCACTTTTGTCACAGCTGTGCCATCGAGCCTGTCACATAGCGCTCAGATATCAGTGGGCCTCACACAATCCAAAAGTGTCCAGTGTCCAAAAGTGTGTGCAGAGATTCAAAATCTCCCTTATCCTCTAGTCACTTTAGTCACAGCTGTGCCATCGAGCCTGTCACATAGCGCTCAGATATTTATTGGGCCTCACACAATCCAAAAGTGTCCAGTGTCCAAAAGTGTGTGCAGAGATTCAAAATCTCCCTTATCCTCTAGTCACTTTTGTCACAGCTGTGCCATCGAGCCTGTCACATAGCGCTCAGATATCAGTGGGCCTCACACATTCCAAAAGTGTCCAGTGTCCAAAAGTGTGTGCAGAAATTCAAAATCTCCCCTGTCCTATAGACACCTTGTACCTTGTTTTACATTAATATATAGTTTGTTGGATTTTGTCTACATTTCTACCAAAAATGAGGAAGGCTGGTGGAAGAGGCCATGGAATTGGGCGGGGGTTGGCAGCTGGTAATGATGGTGTTGGTGGTGGATCTGATGGTAGTGGCAAGAGCAAAATAGGACCGAATGCAGGAGGTGCTGACCCTGCGTCATCGTCTGGCTACATAAGGCCTCGAACGCTTAGTTTTCTAGGAGTTGGCAAACCGCTTTTAAAGCCAGAGCATCAGGAAAAAGTTTTGTCTTACATTGCTGACTCAGCCTCCAGCTCTATCGCCTCCTCTTCTTCAGTTGTAAAAAGTAAAAGCACTGAGTCGTCATTGAAGGCTCATGTTCATGAACCACACCTTTCCTTGTGTCCTTCACCCCAACCAAGATTGAAGGATGACGCAGGCCATACTACTGATTACTCCATGGAGCTGTTTTCACATACCATGCCTGGATTATCAAGTGAAATGGTGAATTACCCAGGCCAAGATGAATCTGACATGGAGTGCACTGATGCACAGCCGCTGATGGATGATTCTGATGGTACATTCACTCAGAGCACTACATTGTCCTCGCAGTGTACAGAGCCAGATTCTGACCCTGATGAGACTCAGGTGCCCCTTCCCGCACACTATACCACCATACACGGTGACACAGAGGAAGGTGCACATGACATAGAAGAGGAGGTGATGGATGACCCAGTTGTTGACCCAGATTGGCATCCATTGGGGGAAGAGCATCCACAGCAGACATCGACATCGCAACAGCTGTTATCTGGCAGGCCCGGAGCACTCCAAAGACAGGTTCCAAACATCAAAAGAGTTGCTGGACAGCTTGTCCAGAGGGTCAAAAGATCACAGCGTGCTAGGCCGCAAAATGTCTGCCAAAGTAGGAAGAGTGCAGTGTGGCACTTTTTTGAACAAAATCCTCATGATCAGGCCAAGGTTATCTGTAAGAAGTGCGCAAAGACCTTTAGCCGAGGGGAAAATCTGAAAAATTTGAATACCAGTTGCATGCTTAGACATTTAACCAGCATGCACTTGCAAGCGTGGACACAACACCAAACCTCAAGTGCCACATGTGCAACTGATCACAACGAAGGTAGTCAGCAACGCTACATTGTTTCCCCCACTGTAAGCCCACTGGTTAGCACAGCAGCAAATGTTGAGGTGTCGTTGCAAGACCACAGCAGTCAGGGAATCCCACTGTTATATCAACGAAAGACTGATTCTAGGCCATCAGAAAGAACACCAACTCCATCACCATCATCAACCCTCTCTCAGTCCGCCCTGTCCACCGCTACTTCCACCATATGCAGCTCTCAAGTCCAGCTCACCCTCCCAGACACTATGAGTAGGTCAAGAAAATACTCAGTCTCTCATCCGCGTACACTGGGTTTGAACGCCCACATTGCCAAACTAATCTCGTTTGAGATGATGCCCTTTCGGTTGGTGGAAAGCACAGCTTTCCACGAACTCATGGCCTATGCCGTACCACGCTATGACCTACTCAGTCGCCACTTCTTCTCTCGCAAAGCCATCCCAGCCCTCCACCATCATGTGAAAGACCGCATTGTCCATGCACTCAAGCAGTCAGTGAGCGGAAAGGTGCACCTCACAACTGATGCATGGTCCAGTCGGCATGGCCAGGGCCGTTACGTGTCCATCACTGTGCACTGGGTTAATGTGGTGGATGCAGGGTCCACAGGGGACAGCGGTGGTGGGACAGTGCTGCCTAGCCCACGGTATAGGAAACAGTTGGCTGTAGGCGTTCGACCCTCCTCCTCCTCCTCCTCCAGAAGCGAAAGCTCGTCCACAGAGCGCAGTCGTACGAGCACTCCATCTGCAGCTGCCACTGTTGCACACGATGTGTCCCCCTATCGAGCAGCTAGTGGAAGGCGTCAGCAGGCTGTGTTGCAAATGATGTGTTTGGGCGACAGACACACCGCCGAGGTGCTGGCCGAGTACTTGAAGCGAAAAACTCATGGCTGGGCAGTGTACATCTTGAGGCAGGCAAGGTAGTTAGTGATAACGGCCGTAATTTTGTGGCAGCCATAGCCCTTTCAAAACTCAGCCACATACCTTGCTTGGCTCACACCTTGAACCTGGTGGTGCAGTGCTTCCTCAAAAATTATCCGAAGTTAACAGCCCTGCTCCAGAAGGTGCGAAGACTGTGCGCGCACATCCGCCGGTCGCCTGTACACTCCGTTCGTATGCAGAAGCTGCAGCGATTGCTCCACCTTCCCAACCACCGCCTCATTATCGACATTGCAACAAGGTGGAACTCCACCCTGCACATGGTGGAGCGGCTGTGCGAGCAGAGGCAGGCCATAATGCATTTGTGGGAGGATACACGGCCAGGCACTTTGAGAGCAGACATGGAGTTGACAGGTGTGCAATGGTCGAAGCTGAAAGACCTTTGTAAAGTCCTTCAGTGTTTTGAGGAATGCACACGGCTGGTAAGCGCAGACGACGGCATCCTAAGCATGAGCATCCCACTTATGCGTCTGCTCATGCAAACTTTGACGCACCTTAAGGAGCAGGCGTCTGCAGCCAATGTTGATGAGGAGGAAGAGGAGGAGGGAATCCTTGATGACATTCAGCCATTGTCTGCTCAGGGACCTCTCCTGGACGAGGTGTAGGAAGAAGAGGAGGAGGAGGAGGATGATGGGGATGATTACTTAGGGGAGGAGGATGCATCTCGTGGGGCAAGTGAAAATGTTGGCGTGGCAAGGTCTGGTACAGGGTTTGTGCGTGACTGGAGGGATGTGGATTTGCCAGAAAGTGCTCCTCCAACCAGCACTCGCAGTGCATCATTGACACCGGGAACATTGGCCCACATGTCAGATTATGCCTTGCGGATCCTAAAAAGGGACCCCGCATTGCCAAAATGATGAACGATGACGACTACTGGTTGGCCAGCATCCTGGATCCACGCTATAAAGGCAAATTACAAAACATCATGCCACAGGAGAACCTTGACCTAATATTGGCTAATAAACAAGCAACTCTGGTAAATCGGTTGCTTGAGGCATTCCCAGCACACAGCAGCGGTGATGGTTCTCACACGAGCCGTACGGGCCGGGGGCAGCTTGGCAGAGGTGTTCGTGGTGCACACAGCAGAAGTGGTGTTGGAGACAGGGGTTTCATGACAATGTTGTGGACTGATTTTTCAAATACCGCTCACACAACTGGTAATACTGCATCGATGGAAAGTGACAGGAGACAGCAGTTGTCAACTATGGTTACAAACTACTTTTCCTCCCATATCGATGTTCTCCCACACAGGTCATTCCCCTTTGACTATTGGGCCGCTAAACTGGACACCTGGCCTGAATTGGCACAATATGCCTTACAGGAGCTCGCTTGCCCAGCTGCAAGTGTGCTATCGGAAAGAGTCTTCAGTGCAGCTGGATCAATCCTGACAGAAAAAAGGACCCGTCTGTCAACCCAAAGTGTGGATGATCTAACCTTCATTAAAATGAACCACGCATGGGTTTCCAAGGATTTTGTCCCACCTTCCCCTGATGACACATAGGGTGACAGAAAAATGGCTTGCTTTGGTCCACCTCTTCCTGGTACTTCACCTATTTCGCCTTTTGCATCAGCTGAATGTCCAACATCAACATATGCCACTTTCTAAAACTCCCTAACTGTGCTGCCTCCCCCCCCATGGCCAGGGTCACCACCTACAGCACGACACCGTGCGAGTGCCGTTGCCCTGGACAGGTGGGTAGGCCGACTCTTGGGCGCGGGCACTGGCACAGGGTCCCTCATAGTGCAATCAAGTGTCTCTGACGGTGGTGGTGCACACCCGCCGTCAGACACACCGCTGTACTATGAGGGGCCCAGTGCCAGTACCGACGCCCACGAGTGGGCCCCCCTTGCTTGGGCAGGGCCCCAGCATTTGCAATCTTTACCTCTCCCTGCTCCTCCGCTGTGTAATCTGGGCCGTCAAATCCATACTGTGCCTGACACCGTCTGAGCCTGCCTCCTGAGACATATATTTTGAATGTGTACGCTATCCATACATGTTATCCAGGGATACGGTACCCTTTCTAACCTTTGTGCAATCACGTGCAATCCATACTGGGCCTAACACCGTCTGAGCCTGCCTCCTGAGACATATATTTTGAATGTGTACGCTATCCATACATGTTATCCGGGGATACGGTACCCTTTCTAACCTTTGTGCAATCACGTGCAATCCATACTGGGCCTAACACCGTCTGAGCCTGCCTCATGCTGTATAGACATATATTTTGAATGTGTACGCTATCCATACATGTTATCCAGGGATACGGTACCCTTTCTAACCTTTGTGCAATCACGTGCAATCCATACTGGGCCTAACACCGTCTGAGCCTGCCGCATGCTGTATAGACATATATTTTGAATGTGTACGCTATCCATACATGTTATCCAGGGATACGGTACCCTTTCTAACATTTGTGCAATCACGTGCAATCCATACTGGGCCTAACACCCTCTGAGCCTGCCTCCTGAGACATATTTTGAATGTGTACGCTATCCAAACATGTTATCTGGGGATACGGTACCCTTTCTCACCTTTGTGCAATCACGTGTAATCCATACTGGGCGTGAGAACGGCTGGCGAGCTGTTAAGCAAGCTACAGCACCTGTCCAGACAAGTACAGGGATTCCCTAGCGAGGAGACTTATTTTATTGTTTTCAATGTTGGGACAGCAATTTTTGGGGAGCACTATACTCTGGAGAATGATAGATGGGGCCCACCATACACTGGAACATTCCAAAGGTGGACATCAGACACTGGAGCAGCATTTACAGGGCCCATTATACACTAGAGCATTAGAAATGGGGCCCATTATGTTTGGAGCATTATTTGGGCCCATAAGACAGTGGAGCTTCATCCATGGGGACCAACATATACTGTAGCATTATGTGGAGCTCATCATATACTGTTTCAAACATTATATGGGACCAATGATTTTGTATGGAGAAATAGATGGGCCTCGTCATGAGATGTAAAAAGTGAGGTATTTTTCATTGTACTATACCGCTATTTCTCTGCCGTATCGGAGCATGATGAGTTGTGGTATGTGTTAAAGGGGCGCTCTTTCGCCCAGGGCACATGAAAACCTGCAGCCAGCCCTCCCCCCCACAACTTTAGCCAAATAACCCCCATTTTTCAGTGCGTAACTTGTATTATGAAGTTAATTAAGGTTGACAAGCTTAAGAAAGAAGAATTGATGCTTTTGGCATTCAAATGGGCACTGTAGGTGTGTTTCCTGTCCTCCTCTCACTGCCGAATTTTATTCCCCATTGACTTACATTGGGTTTCGTGTTTCGAGACGACCCCGACTTTTCCCTATAATCGGACGATCTTGCTCGACCCGACTTTTGGAAAAGTCGGGTTTCACGAAACGAAACGCGACCCTAAAAAACCAAAAGTCGCTCAACTCTAGTGTCCATCACTGCGCACTGGGTTAATGTGGTGGATGCAGGGTCCACAGGGGACAGCGGTGGTGGGACAGTGCTGCCTAGCCCACGGTATAGGAAACAGTTGGTTGTAGGCGTTCGACCCTCCTCCTCCTCCAGAAGCGAAAGCTCGTCCACAGAGCGCAGTCGTACGAGCACTCCATCTGCAGCTGCCACTGTTGCACACGATGTGTCCCCCTATCGAGCAGCTAGTGGAAAGCGTCAGCAGGCTGTGTTGCAGATGATGTGTTTGGGCAACAGACACACCGCCGAGGTGCTGGCCGAGTACTTGAAGCGACAAACTGAGTCATGGCTGGGCAGTGTACATCTTGAGGCAGGCAAGGTAGTTAGTGATAACGGCCGTAATTTTGTGGCAGCCATAGCCCTTTCAAAACTCAGCCACATACCTTGCTTGGCTCACACCTTGAACCTGGTGGTGCAGTGCTTCCTCAAAAATTATCCGGAGTTAACAGCCCTGCTCCAGAAGGTGCGAAGACTGTGCGCGCACATCCGCCGGTCGCCTGTACACTCCATTCGTATGCAGAAGCTGCAGCGATTGCTCCACCTTCCCAACCACCGCCTCATTATCGACATTGCAACAAGGTGGAACTCCACCCTGCACATTGTGGAGTGGCTGTGCGAGCAGAGGCAGGCCATAATGCATTTGTGGGAGGATACACGGCCAGGCACTTTGAGAGCAGACATGGAGTTGACAGGTGTGCAGTGGTCGAAGCTGAAAGACCTCTGTAAAGTCCTTCAGTGTTTTGAGGAATGCACACGGCTGGTAAGCGCAGACGACGCCATCCTAAGCATGAGCATCCCACTTATGCATCTGCTCATGCAAACTTTGACGCACCTTAAGGAGCAGGCGTCTGCAGCCAATGTTGATGAGGAGGAAGAGGAGGAGGGAATCCTTGATGACATTCAGCCATTGTCTGCTCAGGGACCTCTCCTGGATGAGGTGGAGGAAGAAGAGGAGGAGGAGGAGGATGATGGGGATGATTACTTAGGGGAGGAGGATGCATCTCGTGGGGCAAGTGAAAATGTTGGCGTGGCAAGGTCTGGTACAGGGTTTGTGCGTGACTGGAGGGATGTGGATTTGCCAGAAAGTGCTCCTCCACCCAGCACTCGCAGTGCATCATTGACACCGGGAACATTGGCCCACATGTCAGATTATGCCTTGCAGATCCTAAAAAGGGACCCACGCATTGCCAAAATGATGAACGATGACGACTACTGGTTGGCCAGCATCCTGGATCCACGCTATAAAGGCAAATTACAAAACATCATGCCACAGGAGAACCTTGACCTAATATTGGCTAATTAACAAGCAACTCTGGTAAATCGGTTGCTTGAGGCATTCCCAGCACACAGCAGCGGTGATGGTTCTCACACGAGCCGTACGGGCCGGGGGCAGCTTGGCAGAGGTGTTCGTGGTGCACACAGCAGAAGTGGTGTTGGAGACAGGGGTTTCATGACAATGTTGTGGACTGATTTTTCAAATACCGCTCACACAACTGGTAATACTGCATCGATGGAAAGTGACAGGAGACAGCAGTTGTCAACTATGGTTACAAACTACTTTTCCTCCCATATCGATGTTCTCCCACACAGGTCATTCCCCTTTGACTATTGGGCCGCTAAACTGGACACCTGGCCTGAATTGGCACAATATGCCTTACAGGAGCTCGCTTGCCCAGCTGCAAGTGTGCTATCGGAAAGAGTCTTCAGTGCAGCTGGATCAATCCTGACAGAAAAAAGGACCCAACCTTTATCAAAATCTAACCTTTGTGCAATCACGTGCAATCCATACTGGGCCTAACACCGTCTGAGCCTGCCTCCTGAGACATATATTTTGAATGTGTACGCTATCCATACATGTTATCCGGGGATACGGTACCCTTTCTAACCTTTGTGCAATCACGTGCAATCCATACTGGGCCTAACACCGTCTGAGCCTGCCTCCTGAGACATATATTTTGAATGTGTACGCTATCCATACATGTTATCTGGGGATACGGTACCCTTTCTAACCTTTGTGCAATCACGTGCAATCCATACTGGGCCTAACACCGTCTGAGCCTGCCTCCTGAGACATATATTTTGAATGTGTACGCTATCCATACATGTTATCCGGGGATACGGTACCCTTTCTCACCTTTGTGCAATCATGTGTAATCCATACTGGGCGTGAGAACGGCTGGCGTGCTGTTAAGCAAGCTACAGCACCTGTGGTTTGCACACGTAAGTTTTTAATTTTTTCAGGAATGACGGTTAGGCCTAATTCCGGAACTGCGGTTGACCTGCACTTACTGGGAAATCATTGTTCGCGGGTAATAATTGTAATCAGTGATCCCCATCACTAACGTTGTTCAGCGGGTTATCTGCACCTGTAAGCGACAAACGCTGGCCTTTTCAGTGTAGCGCACATGCAGCCACGGACATGTAAGGGCATGACACACCAGTTATTGGCCAATCTCATGTTGCAGAGCCTCACGTGTCCCTCTAGTAAGCCGGACTCGGACCGCGGGGCATGATGGAGTCTCGTTCGTTAACGGAATTAAGCTTGCAATGTGTGCATCTGTTCTGTAGCTGGCATGGTTGAGGTTTCCCAGGTGGAGTCGAATTTAACCGTAGGCTCCACTCCTGGTGGTGCCCTTCTGGACATTCCTTTAAGGTTCAGCTTTGCAACCATACTGCCCACGTAAAACAAACACTTTGCCTTCATGAACGCTGTTTGGAGGGTCATGACTCGTGGGAATAACGCCGCCCAATCAGTTAACCTGCTAGAGAGATCCTTCGTTGCTCCCAAGCATGACATCACACTCCCTAGGAAGAAGGTAATGCCACTGTGGCGACCGTACTCCTGGGGGCGACACAAGTGCACTGATGCCCAGCCACTGCTCGATGAATCTGCTGGTACATTGACCCAGACCACTACATTACCCTCGCACGCTACCCGGCCTGAATCTGACCCTGATGAAACTCAGGTTACCCTTCCCATATACAGTTCCATCTTACACGGTGACAAAGAGGAAGCTGCAGATGAAAGTGCAGGTTCGGCCCACCCGCCATCAGACACACCACCGTACTATCAGGGGCCCTGTGCCAGTGCCGTCGCCAACGAGTGGGCCCCCCCTGCTTGCCCAGGATCACAGCACTTGCAAAGTTGAAATACTGTGCAGTGAGATGGAATATGGGGACGACGAGGAGTCTAGACTAGTACAGGGATTCCCTAGCGAGGAGACTTATTTGATTGTTTTCAATGTTGGGACAGCAATTTTTGGGGAGCACGTTACTCTGGAGAATGATAGATGGGGCCCACCATACACTGGAACATTCCAAAGGTGGACATCAGACACTGGAGCAGCATTTACAGGGCCCATTATACACTAGAACATTAGAAATGGGGCCCATTATGTTTGGAGCATTATTTGGGCCCATAAGACAGTGGAGCTTCATCCATGGGGACCAACATATACTGTAGCATTATGTGGAGCTCATCATATACTGTTTCAAACATTATATGGGACCAATGATTCTGTATGGAGAAATAGATGGGCCTCGTCATGAGATGTAAAAAGTGAAGTATTTTTCATTGTTCTATACCGCTATTTCTCTGCCGTATCGGAGCATGATGAGTTGTGGCATGTGTTAAAGGGGCGCTCCTTCGCCCAGGGCACATGAAAACCTGCAGCCAGCCCTCCCCCCCACAACTTTAGCCAAATAACCCCCATTTTTCAGTGCGTAACTTGTATTATGAAGTTAATTAAGGTTGACAAGCTTAAGTAAGAAGAATTGATGCTTTTGGCATTCAAATGGGCACTGTAGGTGTGTTTCCTGTCCTCCTCTCACTGCCGACTTTTATTCCCCATTGACTTACATTGGGTTTCGTGTTTCGGGACGACCCCGACTTTTCCTTATAATCGGACGATCTTGCTCGACCCGACTTTTGGAAAAGTCGGGTTTCACGAAACGAAACGCGACCCTAAAAAACCAAAAGTCGCTCAACTCTATTCACAATCCATAAACATTAATATGGAGTCGCCCCTTTGCAGCTTTTACAGTTTCTGATCTTCTGGGACGGATTTCTACACAATTTTGGAGGGGTTTGTGGAAATTGTTTATCCATTAGAACATTTGTGAGGTCAGATACTGATGTTTGGAAGAGGACAGGCTCAAAATCTCTGCTCTAGGTCATCCCAAAGATGTTGGATGGGGTTGAGGACAGCTTTGTGCGGCTGGTCATGTTCTTGACACCAAACTATCTCATCCATGTCTGTATGGACCTTATGCACTGGGCACCATCATGGGGAACAGAAAATGGCTTTCCCCAAACTGTTCCCTCAAAGCTGGAAGCCACAATTATCCACAATGTTTTGTGCTGAAACATTAAGATCTCCATTTACTGGAACTAATAGACTGAGGGCGACCCCTGATAGCAGTCCATAGTATTATCCCTTCTCCACCAAACTCTACATGGGGCGCAATGCAGATAGGTGGGTACGTTCTCCTGGCATTTACCAAACCCAGATTCCTCCATCAGACACCAGATAGAGAAGTTTTATCAGTCACTGTACAGAACATGTTTCCCACAGAGTCCAGTGGTGTCGGCTTTACACCACTCCATCCGACGCTCAGCACTGTGCTTGGTGATGCGAGTCTTGTATACAAATGCATGACGGTGGAAACCCTCTGCCACAAAGCTCAGAGGAGCTCTCAGTGGATGCGCAGTGTTTGTGCTGATGTTATACCAGAGTAGGTATAGAGTTATAGAGTCAGCAGGGCATTGGTGACTTTTCTGCCCTCTGCTCCCGAGCACTCGGCTCCCGCTCTGTAATGTTACAGGGTCTCCACTTCGTAGTTGAGTTGCTGCAATTCCTTCCACTTCTGAATAATAATCACAGGTGATGGGAATAAGAAATGTCATGAACGGACTTGTTAACCCGGTGGCTCCTATTACAGGACTGGTCTGGTATCAGTGAGCTCTTTATCATGAGTCATTCTTTCACATCTTTAGTAAAGGCTGACAGCATGGTAAGGGACCTGGTGTTATACACTGGGGTCAATAGGGCTGGAAGTTATACATCAGGGCGAGGGTCCAGATGTTATAAACCGGAGGCTAGGAATCAGGTGTTATACACCAGAGGAGAGGAGGCGGATGTTATACAGTGGGGCAATGTGACCGGTAGTTATACACAGGGATGAGGGGCTAGATGTTTTAAAGTGGGGGCAATTGTCCATCATTTATACACTGGGGCCCAGATATTATACAACGGAGGCAAGGGACCGGATATTATACACCGGGGGTGAGGGAACAAATATTATTCATCGGGGGCATTGTGGCCAGATGATATACAGTGGGGAAAAAAAGTATTTAGTCAGTCAGCAATAGTGCAAGTTCCACCACTTAAAAAGATGAGAGGCGTCTGTAATTTACATCATAGGTAGACCTCAACTATGGGAGACAAACTGAGGAAAAAAAATCCAGAAAATCACATTGTCTGTTTTTTTTTCATTTTATTTGCATATTATGGTGGAATAGAATATTTCTCTTTTGTGTTTTTTCATTTAAGACAAATTAAATGAAGATAATAATACCAAAGAATTTGTGTTTGCAATCATTTTCAGGAAGAAACTAAGTATTATCTGACAGAATTGCAGGGGTGTCAATACTTTTGGCCACAACTGTATTAGCCAGTATAGATGTGGGAGTGCTGTTTTCATCTATACCACATCTGAAAGGCTTAAAAGCAGTGGAATATTTTCTGACTAGTAGAGGGTGTCAGGATCATGTGCACAATCCTTTGTCCTAGGGGCATTGGAAATAGATCCATCCTACGATGCAAAACACAATGAATCTATCATCTTAAGACAGTGTCCCGTTAGGATCTGAATGTACAACTCACATTCAGTAGTTTCATAGATTAATAGGGTCAATTAGTTAGAGTCAATGACGAGTGGGGGCATCAATGACATAGGTTATTAGGGTGCCAACCTCTGCGGGTAGACAGATTTAGCACCTGAATAGGGCATCCTTAGTACACCATCTCCCCCTACACTAACCTTTTATGTACCTTTTCCTCTACGTACTAAAATTTCTCCTTCGGTTCCAAACTACCTGTTTTTTTTCTTTTCTAATGCATCTCTACCTATACCATATTCCCCCAAAATATCTTTTTCTGAACAATTTTTTGATTTCTTTCTTGTCATTCAATTCCATTATACATTTTCTAATTGTATGTCTTTCTTACAGTGGGGAAAAAAAGTATTTAGTCAGTCAGCAATAGTGCAAGTTCCACCACTTAAAAAGATGAGAGGCGTCTGTAATTTACATCATAGGTAGACCTCAACTATGGGAGACAAACTGAGAAAAAAAAATCCAGAAAATCACATTGTCTGTTTTTGTTTCATTTTATTTGCATATTATGGTGGAAAATAAGTATTTGGTCAGAAACAAAATTTCATCTCAATACTTTGTGATATATCCTTTGTTGGCAATGACAGAGGTCAAACGTTTTCTGTAAGTCTTCACAAGGTTGCCACACACTGTTGTTGGTATGTTGGCCCATTCCTCCATGCAGATCTCCTCTAGAGCAGTGATGTTTTTGGCTTTTCGCTTGGCAACACGGACTTTCAACTCCCTCCAAAGGTTTTCTATAGGGTTGAGATCTGGAGACTGGCTAGGCCACTCCAGGACCTTGAAATGCTTCTTACGAAGCCACTCCTTCGTTGCCCTGGCGGTGTGCTTTGGATCATTGTCATGTTGAAAGACCCAGCCACGTTTCATCTTCAATGCCCTTGCTGATGGAAGGAGGTTTGCACTCAAAATCTCACGATACATGGCCCCATTCATTCTTTCATGTACCCGGATCAGTCGTCCTGGCCCCTTTGCAGAGAAACAGCCCCAAAGCATGATGTTTGCACCACCATGCTTTACAGTAGGTATGGTGTTTGATGGATGCAACTCAGTATTCTTTTTCCTACAAACACGACAAGTTGTGTTTCTACCAAACAGTTCCAGTTTGGTTTCATCAGACCATAGGACATTCTCCCAAAACTCCTCTGGATCATCCAAATGCTCTCTAGCAAACTTCAGACGGGCCCGGACATGTACAGGCTTAAGCAGTGGGACACGTCTGGCACTGCAGGATCTGAGTCCATGGTGGCGTAGTGTGTTACTTATGGTAGGCCTTGTTACATTGGTCCCAGCTCTCTGCAGTTCATTCACTAGGTCCCCCCGCGTGGTTCTGGGATTTTTGCTCACCGTTCTTGTGATCATTGTGACCCCACGGGGTGGGATTTTGCGTGGAGCACCAGATCGAAGGAGATTATCAGTGGTCTTGTATGTCTTCCATTTTCTAATTATTGCTCCCACAGTTGATTTCTTCACTCCAAGCTGGTTGGCTATTGCAGATTCAGTCTTCCCAGCCTGGTGCAGGGCTACAATTTTGTTTCTGGTGTCCTTTGACAGCTCTTTGGTCTTCACCATAGTGGAGTTTGGAGTCAGACTGTTTGAGGGTGTGCACAGGTGTCTTTTTATACTGATAACAAGTTTAAACAGGTGCCATTACTACAGGTAATGAGTGGAGGAAAGAGGAGACTCTTAAAGAAGAAGTTACAGGTCTGTGAGAGCCAGAAATCTTGATTGCTTGTTTCTGACCAAATACTTATTTTCCACCATAATATGCAAATAAAATGAAAAAAAAACAGACAATGTGATTTTCTGGATTTTTTTTTCTCAGTTTGTCTCCCATAGTTGAGGTCTACCTATGATGTAAATTACAGACGCCTCTCATCTTTTTAAGTGGTGGAACTTGCACTATTGCTGACTGACTAAATACTTTTTTTCCCCACTGTACATTGGGAGACATAGGTCTGAATGAGAAACCTGATTTCAACCTTAAAGAAGAAAATCCTAATACTTTTATCGATATATAGTGCACATTCTTTCAAGGAGCAAGAAGTATCAAATACTCTTGAACATTTCTCCTAAATCATGGGTGAAGAATATCACGGGAAAATACTTTGGATTTATAGAACAAAATGTAGAAGGCTTTTATTTTCAATACAAAATCCTAATACGCAACTAGTACAAAGAAAAGTAAGATTTCATAAATCAAGAAAACTGTTTTTCAGTTTATCCAAATACAAATTAATTGGTTGCTCTGGATCACTGGTTTTGATAAATATCCACCATTAAGAGACAATTTTCTTCTAGAATAGGCACAAATTACCTTTATATAACAGTTCCAGTCCAAATTGGTGTTGACATTAGTAGAACATAAAACGTTTACTGGTAAAGACATAAACAGGTCCCATGAAGTTTGTATTCATGTTCCAAGTCCCATTTCTGTGTGATGATGGACCATGGAATTTTAGCTTTTTAGCCATGAAGGTCTTCATTATCCATTTCATATTGAGCTAATGGACCAAACCCAGCTCATTTACCCTACTGAGAAGTTTTCTTTCAAGTTTTTAATTCATTTATTTAATATTTCAGAGCTGGTGCAGTGAACTAGTAAAATTGGGTTTCTCAAGAAGCTTTAAAACTGAGATGGAGCCAGTCTATGGTAGTCCCAACTATGTGACTATGCAAGGTCCTAGAGAGTGACATATCAGTGAACAGTGAGAGCTGGAGGAGGACTCTTGTGCTTGAGCTAGGACAAGTCAGCAATGGATTCTAGTAAATTAAAGCTTTGTTTCATCTGAGTTCAAGAGTCCAGTGGGCTGTCCTTCTTATTGATTGACAGCCTATTTATTTGAGTGTGCCTACAGAGATAGCTGTCAATTACTAAGTAGGACTGCCCACTGAACTCACACATTGGTGTAAATATCTATGCAATTTACTTCCTTTATGCTACAATTAAGCAGGGAAATAATTTTATTTACAATTAGCCATATTTGGCATTCAAAATTAACATTTTTTAATGTCCATTTGTCAAAATTCATGCAGGTAACTTATTTTAAAGCTATTGTTGTTATCACAAGGGAAAAAAAATACTTACCAAAATCAGTTCTGGCTCGATGTCGCCACTTCTTCCCAGAGACGTCGAATCACCACATTGTCGGAGTGCTGACTGTCACGGGCATCCCACAACGGTACTCACTCTTGCACAAGATGAATAAGTTGCTCGTTGTCTATGTCAAGTGTGGCTTCTTCCCATTGTGAAACCTATAGATAAAATAGAAAAAAAGAATTTTAAGTAAAACTGAAAAAAAAAAAAAAATTGTATTACAACTCTGAAAGGATTACTTACACCCCGCCTTTCCTCCTGAGACACATGAGCCCGACGACCCTGGGAAGAATCCTCTCCACTGGACTGCCCCTGCTCTTCATCACTGCCAGGTACCTGTAAAGAAATTAAATGATTTAACACATGTGTAGTATTGTCAGTCAATACATACCAATCAGTATAGCAAATGTGATTACATAATCTTTGTCCGGACCACCCTGGGAAGAAGTCTGTTCTTCACTTGAGGACATTTTGAAAAGCAGGCAGCAGTCAAGTGAAACACTACAGAAAAGAACAGAAGAAAAATTAAATTTGTAAAGATCCAAAAACAATGTAGACCAAAAAAAGAAGGACAACAATACTTACATTACTGGCAGTAGTCCAACACTACAGCAGTCAGTCAGCACAGGCCAGGGACAGACAGCAGCAACAGGAGAGAACCACAGCACCAGGAGGCATCCAGTAGAAAACCGCTGCACCAGGAGACACCCACTGCACCAGAGAAAATCGGCCAGTCTACAAGGAACAGAAAAAGCATTCAGAGAGACAGACATTTCCAAAGCTTCTATACTTACATAGACAGTGTTGTCCTCACCACGACAGAAAGCAGCACCAGGAGACAAACTGAAGAAACCCGCTACACCAGGATCCAACCAGGAACCAACCACTGTACCTGACCAGTCGACATGTCTAAAGGTAAACAGAAAAAACATTTAGTACAAAGTACAAACAGCAGTGATGGAGGATGACGTTTTCTAAGGTTGTATACTTACATAGCCAGTGTCGTGGTATCGTCCAGAGACCAGAGAGTTATGGCCTTGCTGTGTCCACACTTCCTTTTATAGAGCTCTCAATCATGAGGTGGTTGAATCACTTCCTGGACCAACTCATTAAAAAAACCCATGTGTATAGAACGCATGAGCGTACGTATGTCCTTGTGTACGCATGTATTCCCATAGACAGTAATGTGTTTATATGTCGCACTCATCCGCATGTGCATGAAAGCGCATATTTGATGAATTTATTGCCGCTTCCAAAAATCCAACATGTTGCGTTCGCTGGACCCCACTGCACACCGAAAAACAACGCATGAGTACACTAACGCATGCGAACTGATGCAAATTCATGCCCCTGCATACACCATGTTAAAGATTGGGAAACATGACGCATTCGGATTGCTGCGGATGAAACGCTGCTCAAACAGACGCAAATGTGAAACCAGCCATTTTGTAGCACATGTTACACATATCGCAGTAGTGTTCAATCACAGATGAGTACACAGATACCCAACTTTCCCTAAGTTCTGTAGTGTTGCGCCTACTGTGTGTGTTGGTGAACACTCGCTTGGCAGCGGATTAATGTAGACAGGCACGGTTTTTCACACAAAAGAGCCCATACCGTTTATTTTAAACTAGAGTTGAGCGAAACTGATCGGTCAATTTCAAAAATTGCTGACTTTCGCCAAAGTCAGGTTTCATGAAACGAAACCCGACCATAGCGTGAGGTTGGCCATGATGTCGGCGACCCGAGCGCCAAAGTCGCGTTTCAAATGATGCTTTCAGCGCCTTTTTTCAGCCAATGATGGAGGACGCACACTGTGGGCAACGTGTTGACATAGGCAGCGGCCAGCACCATCTTAGAGAAGGGCATTGAAGTGATTGGCTGGCTTTGTGTGGCGTCACAGGGGGTATAAAAGGCTGTGAACGGTGACCGCCATCTTACTTCTGCCGACCTTACAATAGGGAGAGGTGCTGCTGCTGATTCAGATTAAGGGAGAGCGTTAGGCAGGGAAGAAGAAAAAAAAAACTGCTTCTGCTGATAGCGCTTTTCACTGTACAGTTAGTGTGCAGTGGAAGGGGAGGATTTTTGTTGTGTGCAGCAGCGCTGGAGGTGATTAGGCTGCCTTTTAAGGCTACCTGCTAGCTGTATTGCTGCGTGCACACTGCTGTTCAAACTGCTTTTTTCAAAGCACTCCAAATTGTATTATTTTGTCCTGGTGAGTTACTGAGCGTTCATTTTTTCACACATCGTCTAGCGGTGTACGCTCCTCACACACTACCGTGTATTCCGGCTGGTATCACGGACAAATAGAAGCTACCTGTGTGTGACTCTGGAAGAAAAAGCCGAGGAGTTTTTCCATTTTTCCAGACCTACACCTTAGAGTCGTGTCCGTTTTTCAAACAGATTCGTATATCTGCTGTTTGATTACAGTCAAAACTAGACAGAGACAGCGTTTCAGTCCATATACAAATATACGGAGCTTGACAATTTTACATACACACACACCATACAGCGGTGTGCGCTCCTCACAAACTACCGTGTAACGCCTTCTAGCACGGACAAATAGAAGCTACCAGTGCGTGACTCTGGAAAAAAAAACCGAGGAGTTTGTCCGTTTTTCCACACCTACACCTTAGAGACGTGTCCGTTTTTCAAACAGTTCCATATATCTGCTTGTTGGATTACGGTCCAATACATACTCTGAGAGCATCTGTGACTAACATAATATATACGTTGATTTAATTTGTTTAATACACCTTACACAGCTGGACGCTCCTCATACAGTACCATCTCTCTGCTGATATTTTGGTTACATTTTCCCAAACATGAGGAAGTATGGTGGAACAGGCCGCAGACGTGGGCAGGGGGGCGCGGCTGGTACTGATGGTGGTGGTGCATCGGCTGGTTCTGGCAAAAGAACAATAGCAGCTAAGGCAGGAGGTGTTGAGCCTGCGTCATCCTCTGGCCCAAGAAGGCCTGTAAGGTTGTCTTTTCTTGGAGTAGGAAAACCGCTTTTAAAGCAGGAGCATCAGTAACAGGTTTTGGCATACATTGCCGAAACAGCCACCAATGGGACAGAAATATCGGAATTGAAAAAAAACCCTCTCTTGCCTTATACAGCCTGTTCGGGAGGGGGGGGGAAGAGTGTGGGCGGT